>NC_079486.1:8567244-8867244 GCF_026230105.1 Diorhabda sublineata
AAATCGAATCGAAAAGTGGAATAGTTAAGAAAGTCCATACCAGAATTTCCAAGATTTAACTTCTTGTAGTATACAGCAACTGTCTATATCTCCGATTGAATTGAACCAGGTAAATATAGTTCAAAGTCACTGTCTAAAACAAGGTGTATAGAAATGCTCCAAGCTGTGTTGACCTTAATGAAACAACTTCCTGCACTCCCCGCTCTTCTAGAAGCTCTTGATAGTTCAACTGAAGGTAGAGGAAGTAATGAATGTGCTTTCCTGCTCTCTAGTCTCTCGTAAAAGTTTTCATTCAGTGTCTTAGTTCTGTCTGAGACACTTGGAATAACTTTACCTTCAACTCCAAGCGGAGTACATGGATGTGCACATAGCTTCTCAACTCAGATACAGAAAATTCTTTTATACGTTACATCTACAACTTTTCTTGAAATAGGGTGTCCAGTAAAAATTAAAAATCAAGTACTAGTCTCCTCTCGATTTTTCCAGGTTGGTTTTTACATTTTCCCAGTCGAAATTTCGTTAATTTACTATCACCCTTCTATTATGATGAATATTAATTTTAGAAAATACAAGTATAATACAACAACCAAATTTTTTTTAGTTTAAATAATTCTTCGCTCACTGCTGTTTTTGAGAGTCTCCAAAAATTTTCTATCTATTCTTTTTATGATACGCAACAATATTCTACCCTAAATGTTGAAATTCTTTGATTTGTGCATCGAAATTACGCGAAAAAAATTGCTATTTTCAAGTTGTTTTATTGGAATTTATTGAAAAATAAATAAAATTGATTGACTTGGACATAAGAAACATTCTCGGCTTGACAGTTGAACAATGAGTTTAGTCATATTTATGAAATTTTTGTGCCAAATGGAATTGGGCATCAAATTGACGGAAAGGGGCATAAACATGTTTGGCTCTGCGGTCAACGCTTTAAGACAATATAATTGAATTTTTCTTTGAAATTTAAGGAAAAGGCATGAAAATGATAAAATTTGGCATAATGATTTGCATAAAACTAATGGGAAAATAGGATTTTTTAACAAACTTTATTGAGAAAATTACAAATTTTTATCAAAAATTAGAACGGAAATTTGAATTCCAATAGAAAATTTTTTAAAAATCACGACACCGCCATTCAAAAGTATCTTTCTGCTATTCTCCATATACTTCGACCTCCTTCTCTTCTTCATACTCCTCTACTTCTTATTCGTAGTCTTCGTTTGATTGGATTGCACTGTGACAAATTGACAAGTGTAAAAGGAGCATTAAGAAAACAAATGGCAATACCAATACTGACAACTCCACATCAGATAATACTTCGAATGGCTAATGAAGATGCTAATAGAAAACAAAATGGGGAAAGTGAATCGAATAATAGAGGTAAATATATAAATACAATAAATATATGTAAAAACTTATGGTATACATGTTGATTGGTTGATTGTACAATGAATCGAAACTGAGGTCATTCAGACAGCTGACGAAAATTTGTTGATTGAACATATTACAAAAGTAAAAGTCCTTAAAAGATACTATGAAGATAAGAAGAATATTCACATTGAGAAATCCAAGACATGTACTACTATTACCACACTTACTATTACACTGTCTGACGCCTGTTTGGATGTTCTCCGTTAGTCTCTATTGTTTTGTACAAAACAAAAAAATATTACCGAGTATAATTTCATTTAAGATAGTCAGTTGATTGAATTAGTAAACTCATTCTGGCATTGAACAAAATATGTACTTTAATCCATTTGGACTATTTCTTGAAAGAAAGACTACTATTACTCAGATTGAATTAGAACAACTTCCAAATTCAGTGGTAAGTTCAATAATTACTCATCTTTTACTGGATACTGTGGACAATTTGAATCTTGGTATCTCTTAAATAAATCCCAACAAATCATATGATTTTATATAAAACCCCGTAGTTATGAAAAAACTACTTTCGAGTAGATAAACTCAAATATTTGAGATCACTAAAATCCTTTTCGTAGAAAATATGTATTGTTTTAATTTTTGTTTCCGCTCTAACTCCTTCATCATTTCCAAGTCGAACAACATTACTAACTAATTAAACAATACGATAGGATCGGGAAATATAAAAAGCTTTTCTTAGATGATGAGATGTTTAAAAAATGTTTTTAAAGAATTTGAATTTTATCTGTCCCCACTTTCATGAATAAATTCAAGGCATTTTTTTTGTAAATTAGTTTTTCCTTGTCCTTGCAAATTGAAGTACCCAATAGGTCCATGTATTCATGTTTGTTTCCTGTTTGTATTTTTTATTGGAACCTCAATATCAGTGACATTATTAGAACATTTTTCTTATTGGTTATAAGAGAGTCTCACTCTTGGAAGCACTTACAGTTTCGGATGATTGTAATAATTCAATTTAGGAAAATTTAGATGAAGCGTCTCTTTCATGCATTGTTGTAAAATACAGAATATTCAATAAATATGCACGAATATGATTTACACAAGCTAAATGCTTTTAAGACGTTGGCAATATCTAATACTAATGAATGAATCACCTCTTCCCAAATAGTAATTAAAAAGCCAGATCGATGACTCCATCACTTTTTGATTTTCCCACCTGCCAACTGAAACGGCAACACTGTACATGTCAAAATACAGTGTTGCTTTATTACTATATCTATACACCAAAAAATTGCTAACAATAATTTATTCAAACTGCTCAAGTTATTTAAACAACTTTTTTTATAAACATTAAATATATTGATTAAATCTGAATTAACTAACTGTCAAAAAAGACCTCTCGCGTGAAGAACAGCAATGCCACGGAGGTAAACGTATCAATAGTTTTGGAGCTCAACAAGATTTGAAATTTTTATAAAAAAATTCATGTATATCTTATATGAATGAATAATCTACATACCTTCAATTTCAAACACATATATAAACATTTTTCTTCAAAACAATTAGAAAACACAATTAAGATTTTTATTTCAACAAAGGGTTTGTGATAACCTTTTCAGAATGTAAATAAATGATTCTGTTAATGTAAAACGGTCGGTTAAACTTACATTCTGGTCCACATTTCTTAGAAGCACATTTTAAGCATTCTCCAAAGCAACCATGGCATCTTAAATTCAAGCAGTTACAAAGATCCATTTCTGATTTATTTTCATAAGATGTTGACGGCATTGCTGCATCAAACGGGATTGATGTTCTTCGTGGAAGAATATCGTTATTTTTCTTCAATTTGTACACTACTTGCGGAACCACATCGAAATGGTTTTTTTCATTTACTTCAATCTGTGACTTATACTGATTCATCATTCATTTATATCAGTTTGTGGATAATTTTGACTGGATGCTGTAGGTCTGACGGATTTAAATCGGATTAATCTTTTTCTTGAAAGCATCTTGTAAGATTTTCAGTTTGTGGTTTTGTTGTAAGTGGGTGTAGATATGGAGGGCTAACGTTTTAATGCAGTTCTCTGACTCCTCTGGATAATAGCGGGATTGCGGAATTATACCGAGGAATCTTAACTAGACATAATACGGTATTAAATTGGATTTATGTTCCTAGTTGAAGGTTATCGTTGTATTTCCCAATCTGCACAATAGTCTTTTCTCTATGAATGTTGTTAGACTGGTAGCTTCGAATCGAAATGGTTTTTCTTCATTTATTTCAGTTGCTGTCTCATTTTTACACGATTTTTGTAAACTTGTGGTTTAACAGTAAACCTCAATGTTGTCAAATATTTATTTATAAATCGTAATATAATTAAAATCATTATGATCTGGCTTCAGTTCTCACTAAATTTGGTTAATGGGCAATATTTTCCACAATTAATCTAAACAAAAATAATTTCAAGACCAAGAAAATAATTTTGTTTTCGGGCAAAAAGTTATGTTAAATTTGGGGTTAATAAGCCGGGTACTTCTTGGCAGTGTTTAGGTTCAACATCTGAAAGGTATTTATTGTCTGTTGGAAAAATGTTGTTAATGCATACTTATTGCAGATTTTGTAGTTTACATCAGTCTGAAAGATTCGATTCATCCAAATTTTTAGAAATTTAATTATTTCACTCACCTGAAACTTCTTCTTCTGCTTCTGAAAGTATGAATAACTCTTGTAACCAACAAGAAAAATGTTCTTATAATGTTATTGGTATCAAGGTTCCAACAAAATTAGAAACTTTGCAGGAAATCTCAGAAGTTCTGATTTTGATACACTGATGAAGGCCAAGAGAAAATATGAGTATTCTGAAAAATAGAGTGGTTCTTCAAAGAAAATCTCTCTTCAAATTAAATTCGAAATCTGTGAAAAAATAGGTTTTAAGGAAATTATTGATAAATTTGCCACTCAGAAAGCAAGAAAGATTATTTTATAATTAGGTGATTATAATGATTAGGTACCTAGTCTGTAAACTGTAGAACAACTGATTGATATACATACTTTTCGTTGAGTATTGAGTTGGTACTTTTTTATGCAAAGGTGATAATATTGTATGTTTTTTATTTTGATAAAGTATTTTGTTGATATTATATAAGCTGGCCAAAAAAATAATGTTTTCAAATTTTATTTGCATTTTTACTCATGAATCACTTCTTCACAACGATTGTGATGTAGTAATATGATAAAAATACGTGACTATCTGATGTATTTTTCCCTAAAAACTCAAAAATAATAAAAACTGCAGCATAACAATAAATTTAAAGGCATTTGACCTTGAACAGAAAAAGAATTTAGCCAGCGGCGGTTGATAATACAGTGAAGATTGTAAATTTCATTAAGTCGCAGCCTAAGCAATACCGACTTTTTGCCATTCTGTGCGATGAAATGAGTGAAAGTGCTGTCAAGATTGTTTGGGCTTGTTCATGAAATATGATTGTTTTTGTTGTAAAATTACGCGATGGGGCATAATTTTATCTTCTTTATTTCCTTATTTCTTGTTCTTTCTTTCTTCATTTTACACTTTTGACTTTTCTGTTTCTTGTTTTTTGTTTTCAGCATCATTTTCCTAATCATGGCTCTTCTTCACATTACTTTCAAATTGTTTTTGACTACTGCTTTCCTCATAATAATATTATAAGTCAAAATATATATTATTCTAGTATCCTATTCTGTAGAGTTTTGTAAGTAACTAATTTAACCATATGACTGGAATGGGGAAATATAAAAAGCTTTACTAAAAATTGAAACTAAGACTAATATATCACTTGAACAATATCTAAACACTCAAAAATATTTCACTCCAACAAATCTATTCAAAATGCTTTTTTAGTATTTAGTAAACAAAGGCAGCCATTTTGCTTAGCTTATATATTTTCATAAACTTTTTCATCAAAATTAGTTTCTTGTTCTTGAAAATATTTTTATTTAGGAAAATAACGATAAACCTCCAAGGAAAAAATCATGTCTAGTTAAGACGTATCAGTATAATTCCGCAATACCGTCAATATCCAGTGGAGTCAGAGCACTGAATGAAAACGTTAGCCCTCCAAAAAAGAAGTAAGATTTGATCTCGAAAATATATGTATATTCACTTACAACAAAACCACAAACTGAAAAATCTTACAAGATGCTTTCAAGAAAAACATTAATCCGATTTAAATCCTTCAGACCTACAGCATCCAGTCAAAATTCTCCACAAACTGATATAAATAGAGAAAGATCATGGCGACTTGATTCCGCAAGTCTACCGACATCGAATCTGTATAAGATACCGATTGAAATAAATGAAGAAAACCATTTCGATATGGTTCCGCAAGCCTATTACCATTCAGAGACAGTAGTGTACAAATTGAAGAAAAATAACGATATTGCCGTCAACATCTTATGAAAATAAATCAAAAATGGGTCTTTGTAACTGCTTGAATTTAAGATGCCATGGTTGCTTTGGAGAATGCTTAAAATGTGCTTCTAAGAAATGTGGACCAGAATGTAAGTTTAACCGACCGTTTTACATTAACAGAATCATTTATTTACATTCTGAAAAGGTTATCACAAACCCTTTGGTGAAATAAAAATCTTAATTGTGTTTTTTAATTGTTTTGAAGAAAAATGTTTATATATGTGTTTGAAATTGAAGGTATGTAGATTATTCATTCATATAAGATATACATGAATTTTTTTATAAAAATTTCAAACCTCGTTGAGCTCCAAAACTATTGATACGTTTACCTCCGTGTCCTTGCTGTTAATAAAAAAAGTTGTTTAAATAACTTAAGCAGATTGAATAAATTATTGTTAGTAATTTTTTCTTGTATAGATATAGTAATAATAGTAATAAAACAACACTGCCTATTGACATTTGCAGTGTTGCCGTTTCAGTTGGGAGGCGGGAAATTCAAACAAGAAAAGCCTTTTACATTAGCCTACAGAATGTTGTTATTGAGTAGAGAGTGAGTTTACTAATTCAATCAACTGATGATCTTGAATCAAATTATACTCGGTAATATTTTTTTGTTATGTACAAAACACATAGAGACTAATGGAGAACATTGAAACAGGTGTCAGACAGTGTAAAAGTGAGTGTGGTAATAGTAGTACATGTCTTGGATTTCTCAATGTGAATATTCTTCTAGTATCTTTAAAGGACTTTTACTTTTGTCAATTGTCCATTTAACAAATTTTGGGCAGCTGTGTGTATGTCCTCAGTGACGATTCATTGTACAATCAACCAATCAATATGTACATCATAAGTTTTTACATATATTTATTGTAATTAAATAATTACCTCTATTATTCAATTCACTTTCCCCATTTTGTATTCTATAAGCATCTTCATTAGCCATTCGAAAGTATTATCTGATGTGGAATTTTCAATATTGCCAATCATTTCCTTAATGCTTCTTTGAAACTTCTCAATTTGTTACTGTGCAATCCAATCAAACGTTCTTTCCATAATTGCATCCATTCAGGTTTGAGTTTAATATTGTAGGTATCTTCGGTTCCATTTTCCATTTCTTCACACCTATACAATTCGAAATTATGTATGATTGTAACATTCAAGTTCAGTTCAAATGATAAGCATTCTCACCTCTTATTCGAACTTATTCTTAAAGTCACACTCACTAATGAAAACATCAATTTGTGGTGAGCAAAATAGACAAGCTACAATTGCATCATATCGCCTATTCATATTGACAGCTAGCTAAAAAAGGATCAGAGCACTCTTTAGGATAGAATCTGAAGATTCATTCACTGAAAAGAAAATAAAAAAATCGCTCAATTTCACAGTTACAGTTTTGAAAAAAAACTTTTCACATCAACTTAATGAAAGTACTGAAGTTGCTTGCTAACTTGCTGACTTTTTGCTATTCTGTGTGATCAAATGGGAAGTGAGCAAAAAGCATTCCTGCTTCATTGTGAAGTACGGTGGGTCTCAAGAGGTAAAGTGCTGTCAAGATTGTTCAAGCTTCTTAAGGAAGTAATATTGTTTTTGTTGGAAAATCACAATAGGTCAGAAATTTTTCTTTTTGATTTCCTTATTTCCTGTTCCTTGTTCTCCTCAATATTATTTTACACTTCTCACTTTACTGTTATTTGTTCTTTGTTTTCAACATCATTTTCCTCATCGTGGCTCTTCTTCACATTACTTTCATCTTGTTTTTGACTTCTGGTTTCTTCATTATCTTTTAATATACTAGTTATTATTTTTATATCATGTATTTCAATTTTATTCCAGAGCCGATATCTTTTCGAGTATCTTCGCCAAATCCTCGCATCTGAGCCAAATACACTTAGATTTCTTAGTGTCCAAGGTTTACCCTCAATCCAATTTTCCATTAAGTTATGGGAAGTTTGCTGGAGTATAATCAAGAATAGTACCTCATTTTTTGTATATTCTTTCATTCGTTTACTCATATATTCTCCATTATTTCCTATCTTACTTAATGAACTTTTGTATCAAATTTAGTTTCAACCATTTTTATGTATTCTATTATCCAGTCTGACACTTAACTTTTGTGTTCCAGTGAAAATATTATAACATTCTGAAGAAAGCATTCATCAAAATGTTTGTTTCCAATACCTTTTACACTTATGTCACGTTTTGTAGATTTCATCATGCTTTGATCTTCTAGTTTTTTAAATGTGTACTCATCGCCTCTCATTGTGGTTATTATTATCACTTATGAATACAGATATATTGAATGTCATTTCTCTTATAGATATAGCTGAAAAATTTTTGAGTGACCTTACCTTTTAATTGTTCTGTATCTCCTTCATACAGCTTAGACAATTTTTCAAATATTTCATCATTTACCAGTACAGCTCATAATATGTGTTATGTATGTATGTACAAATGTATGTTTTTATATATTCATAATCATGAATACTACTCGGTACCTATGCGGTTTATAACCAAGTCCATAATTCTATATGCTTTTAAAGTTATTCCATTTATGTTACAGTTTCCAGAAAAGTTTTTTGTTCTAATGAATTTTCGTTTTTAGTTTCGTAATCCGAATTATTTATTTATACAGTGAAAAGTCTCGGACCTATAACTTGTTGTTTTTAGTATTATTAGAATAAAAATATCCTTTTTATTGTTATAACTTAATATATAGACAGATATGCAATAACCTAAACTGTCTAATATCACTAGGAGCCAACTTCACAGCGTACTAGCATGTTGCCATTTTAACTTTCAACACAAAAAATATTCTATGCAACGTTGTAAAATATTATTTTTGTTATAATACGTTGTCTAACATATACTGTAATAACATTGTATAAAGAATATTCTTTATACAATGGTTATACTATTATTACTCATATAGGTAAGACTCCTATATGGACAGTTGGTATTACATATATGTCTACATATTTTCATTTTATTTGTTTCAGATAGTTAAATCATCGTAATTATAGCGGTTTTATTTCGTGATGTACAACGCGAAAAATCGTTTTTTTCTTAAATATACGTAAAGATATCATCAATTGATGATTTCGATTGGTTAACGAGATAAACATTTCAAAGTGCTTAAATTTCAAAAGTCAACAATTGTCAAAAATATTTTTTTAAGTGAATGAAAGTAAGACGGTTAATAAGTGTTATTTGTATATTAAAATTGTAGAAGTTTTAAAATGCCGTCGACTTTGAGTAAAGAAACCAATTTGTATTACAAAAATTTGGTAGTGACAAAATTCAATAACTGGTTGAAAATGGTTAAGGAGAAGAAAAAACAAACTTATCAAAACCAAAACTCAACGGTATCGCTCCAAGCTCCAAAGGAGGAAAAAGATGCTAACGATACGAAGATTATCGTGACTCCTGCAGATAAGTTCGATGCATCACCACCAATGAACTGTAGCGACGCCAATTCCAAGGAAGTTCTAAACAGAAAAGATGCGAAAGAGGAGGAACATATGGATTTTTTGAACGAGAGCTTCTACGAGAAAATGAGATTACTTCAAGAATTCAGAAACGTCGGTCTCTACGTGTATTGCGACTCTTGCGATAAGTATAGATACCTGCCCGACGTGAAAGATCCCCTGGATCTACCTGACAAATGGTATTGTTGGATGAATCCAGATGGGAGGTATAATAGATGCGAAATCAAGGAACAATCGATCGACGATAAAGAAAAGGAGCTGATGATATTTAATAAATATAACGCGGGTAGCATCGTCTGGGCGAAAATCGAAGGTTATCCATGGTGGCCGGCTATGGTGGAAGATGATCCTGAAATCGAGAATTATTTTTGCTTGAAAGATTCCTTAGAACCGGTAAGTCTAATATTTCTCTTGGTTACTTTCATTAGGTTAGTGTTGTAAGTACCATTTTTTTAGTTCATGTCACGTACATGTATACAGGGTATACAGGGTGATTTGTTTACTTATTCCAATATTTCATTTGGAGTGGAAATCGAAATAAATTTCAAGTTACCTTAAATAGAGTGCGATTCTTTTTATCAACTGAAAATGGAGAGTGGGAAATTTGTAAACTAGTATACAGCTTTATTTTTTTTTAATTTGTAAATTTTGATGGCCATATACAGGGTGATTAATCGACTTTTTTTCGTAATATATTTTGATAAAATTCTTGAAACGACACAAGGTATTGGATCTATGGAGTTAGTTACACTGTGTATTGAGGGATAACGATTATTTTCAGACGCACTACCACGTGACATTTTTCGATTCCGACGCGGTGACTAGATCTTGGGTGAAGGCCGAAAATTTGAAACCGTTCTTGAAAAATATCGACGATAACCTTGTGCTGAACGATAAATTCAATAAACTCAAACTCAGGATGGACGTAGCCGTCAAACAGGCTAAAGAAGCCGTCGAAATGAAGCTGCTCGACAGACTGAAAAAGTACAGCTTCATATATAGATATGCGAAATCTTCGAGAAACACGAAGCGACAGAGATACGCGAGTGAGGATGGAGGCGGTAAACAAAAGAAACGCGCGAACTTGGGTGATGAGACGGAATCTTCGGCGGAAGACTACGAAGAAGAAGAAGAAGAGGAGCAAGAAGTAGAGGAGGATGAAGAAGAGAAGGAGGATGAAATATGAGGAGAATAGCAGAAAGATACTTTTGAGTGATGGTGTCGTGATTTGAAGGAAAAATGTTCGTTCTAATTTTTGATAAAAATTTGTTAATTTTCTCAATAAAGTTTGTTATAAAATCATTTTTTTTTTATTAATTTTATGCAAATCATTTTTTATGCCTAATTTCAACAGTTTCAGCCTTATCCTTAAATAAAAAAATAAAATTCACATATAACAGGGGAAACAAATAGAGATTAGAGAAATTAGAGTAGTCTGGGATACAGTTCTCACTCACCTCATCAACATTACAGAAGGAGCTGTTATTATACCGATACTCAATCGGTTCATCCTATACATGCCTCTATGGTTGGTAATAGTTTGAATGACACTGCCCCGCTGGTATACTTTCGAAAGCAAATATGCTTAATATGGATCCAGCTTGAAAAAGTATGTGGGACACTCCAATCGGGTTTCGGAATAACCACCACAAGGGAGCCCAAGTCGATAGTGACAACAATTTCAAACTGCTCATACAATAAAGGAGTGAACAGTATAAAATAGAACAACAATGAAATTGTATTAAAACATACATATAAAATAAACGAAGTAAAGCTAAATCCTAAAATATACACAGATCTTCTTTGAAATAAACAAATTTAGTTCTGTTTAGAGGTTGAGTAAATACAAAAAGATTATTATTATCTTTGGAATTTACATAATCTAAATATAACTCATTAAATACAGGGTGATTTTATATTCGACCGACAATGCTTTACCACAGAGAGATCTAAATAAATGATTCATTTTGATATAGGAATCTGAATCCTTACGTGGCCTAGTTGTTTAGACTGGAACATTTTTGTTTTAAATTGTCTGAATATTTTTAGTTGAAAAACTAATAACCTTTTATGGAACTAAAACGATCTTTCTTTTTTCTTAATTTCAAAAATTTCCCATTTTCTGAACAATTCTCTTGTTCATTGGCAAACAGAAACATCATCTAAATAGTTTTAGTTTGAAAATAACAAAGTATAAGACATCAATCAATACAAAATATAAGTCAAAGTTTTAAAATTTCTATACAAAATCTGTTGTAAAAAATTACTGAGCGTAACCCAGCAATTAAGTTGGCAAGGATGATTATGATGTCAAAAAAAAAAATGGTTACTTTTCAGATTCAAGTCATTTTGTGTAGTTTTACTTCTAATATAATAAAAGTATAGAAGAACCTGTATAAATTTCTTTTATTTATACTATAGAAGAAACGAATATTACAACAGATTATGGGCCCAGGCCAGATTTAATAAGCTTCAGTTAATTTCAAAGTAAAGTATAAAAGCTAACCTAAAAAATAAGGCGTGCCGGCTTGGCTTGTAAAGCAAATTAAAAGCAGAAATGGAATCTGAAAGTGTAAAGTTTACTTTCGCCAGATTAGACAACAACAATTATCAAAATTGGAAATTTAGAATTAAAATGTTGCTTACACGAGAAGGAAATTGGTCTGTTGTAGAAGAGGCAATACCAAATGAACCATCTGTTGAATGGAAACGTAAAGATGAAAAAGCACAATCTACAATTTCATTAAGTATCGAAGACAATCAAATAGCACACATTTATAAATGCAAGAATGCGAAAGAAATGTGGAATGAACTGCAAAAGGTACATGAAAGAAATAATTTAAGTAACAAGTTGTATTTATTGAGGAAGCTGTATCAGTCTAGACTTGAAAATAAACCAATGCATGAATACATTAAAGAAATACTAGAATTAGTTGAAAGACTACGAGGAGTTGGTGAGACTATTAAGTATTTCCATGTAGCTGCATTATTGTTAGGTGGATTGCCAGAAAGTTATTCCACATTAGTAACAGCATTAGATGCTGGGCCAGATGATGAATTGACTCTTGAATATGTAAAGGGAAAACTAATGGATGAGTATAAAAGAAAAGAAGATACCAGTTCAACAGAGACGGCATTAAACACAAATAAAAAGTTTTCGAAGAAGATGAAAGAAAAAATAGAATGTTATTATTGTCATAGAAAAGGTCACTACAAAAAAGATTGTTTTTTCATGAAGAAAGACAGAAATAAGGGAAAGCAACATGCCAAAGTAACTGTTGAAGGTGATGAGTTGTCTGACTCAGTTTTTTGTTTCAATGTTTCCGGTAACAGTAAAAATAATCTAGAATGGTATATTGATTCAGGGGCTACAAGTCACAGGTCAAATAATCCAGAATTATTTATTAAATTGGACTATTCAAAGTTAAATAAAATTATAGTTGCAAATGAACAGGAAATGCAAGTCAAAGGTAAAGGTGATATTTTAGTAAAAACAGAAATTTCAGGTAAATGCATAAGTTTAATCTGTTTTCGGTGTCTAAAATTACAAAAACTGGTTATAACATAAAGTTTGATGATTGTAATTATATAGAAATTAATAATTCTATTATAGCCACAGGAAAATACTGTAATGGTTTATATAAATTAAACACGTTTTCAGAAAAAGTAAATATTGTAAAAATGTGTGAGGAAATGAATAATTATATACATACATGGCATAGACGTTTAGGTCACAGAAGCCCGGATGATATAAAAATGATAGTAAGTAAAGATTTAGCTATTGGCATAAAAATAAATGATTGTGGTCAGAAAAAACAATGTGTCACTTGTATTGAAGGTAAATTAATGAGGAAATCTTTTCCTAAAAAATCAGAAAGTAAGACGTTTAAAGTTCTTGATATAATCCATAGTGATATATGTGGACCTATGAGAACCCCTACTGTTGGTAAAAATAAATATTTTTTGACTTTAACTGATGATTTTTCAAGATATACCACACTTTATTTGTTAGAATCTAAAGATGAAGTATATATTAAACTAAAGGAATTCATTCTAGAAGTCAAAAATATTTTTGGGGTCTATCCAAAAACATTTAGAAGTGATAATGGAGGGGAATATACAGGGGTAGCTGTGCAGAAGCTACTCAAAAGTTTTGGTATAAGCTTTCAGTCGACTGCACCATATTGTCCAGAGCAAAATGGTGTGTCGGAGAGGAAAAATAGAACATTGATGGAATCGGCAAGGTGTATGTTATTAGATACTAATTTACCCCATAAATATTGGGGGGAAGCAGTAACAAATGCTAACTACATTTCTAATAGACTACATACTAAAAGTAAAGAAAAGACACCTTATGAGTTATGGATTGGAAAGAAACCTGATTTATCATATTTCATTACATTTGGTTCTCAGGCTTTTGTTTACATTCCAAAAGAAAAAAGATCTAAACTAGAGAAAAGAGCAAAAACAGGTATTATGGTGGGATACAGTGAAAATAGAAAAGCTTATAGAATTCTAGATACAGATACAGATAAAATTATTGTAAGTCGTAATGTAAAATTTAATGAATTTCTGAATCAACCTTTTAAAAATATAAATAATTGTAAGGCTGAAACTAGCAACTCAGATCCTGATTCAGCAATTACTGTTGACCTACAAACATAAACTAAACCTGGAGTGGATGATAGTGACATAAATGAAGAAGGTGGAGGATCAAATAATAATATCAATGAAGAAGAAAATGAAATTCCAGAAGAAACTGGAGGTGAAAACTTTGAGGAAATTAATGATCAAGAAATTGTAACCAGATCAGGAAGGGTGTCAAAGAAAAGAAATTATGAAGGTTACATTTCATACAATGTGATGAATAAGGAAACTTATAATGAAATGCAAGATCCAAAGACCGTAGATGAAGCGATGTCGTCAAGAAGTGACAGAAGAAATTGGGAAAAAGCAATGGAACGAGAGTACGAATCATTAATGAAAAATGAGGCATGGATTTTAGTAGACCGTCCATCAAACAAAAATGTTGTGCAAAATAAGTGGGTGTTTTGTTTAAAAAGGAATTCAAATAATGAAATACGATATAAAGCACGGCTAGTTGCAAAGGGTTTCACACAAACCTTTGGTATAGATTATTTTGAAACTTTTTCACCTGTAGTTAGATACTCTACAATAAGAATATTGTTTGCTTTATCTGTAGAATTAAGTTTAGATATTGACCACTTAGAAGTAGAAACTGCATTTTTAAACGGAAACTTGGAAGAAGAAATTTACATGGTGCAACCTGAGGGGTTTATTCTAAAAAATAATGAAAATAAAGTATGTTTATTAAAAAAGGCTATATATGGATTAAAGCAATCCTCCAGAATTTGGAATGTTAAAGTAAAAAATGTCTTAAAAGACTTAGGTTTTCAGCAATCAAGTTTTGAACCATGTATATTTTTCCAAAACAAGGACAAATTTATAATTCTAGTGGCCCTTTATGTTGATGATTTTTTAATTTGTTCAAATTCCTCAGTTTTTAAAACCAACTTCAAACAGGAATTGTCAAAACAATTTAAAATTAAAGACTTGGGGCTAATCAAATATTTTTTAGGTTTAAATATTGATTTTGACAAACAAAACAATATGATTAAAGTTAATCAGAGGAACTATATTTTAGAATTATTAGAGCGTTTCAAGTTAGGTGATGCTAAAACTGTTTTGACTCCTATTGAAGTCGGTTTAAAATTGAAGCCATATTTGTTAGTGGTTTTTTAAATGAGTTTTGTGAGACTAAGCCCGTAATTCTTTTCAATGGTAGCCAAAGTGCACAAAAATTGTTAAAAAACCCTGTTTACCATAACAGAACTAAACATATAGACACTAAGTACCATTTTGTAAGGGAAGTAATTGAAAAAAAATTTGGTTGAAATTAAATACATGCCTACTGAAAAAATGGTAACAGATCTTTTAACAAAAGGGCTGCATAATCCCAAGCATATTTTTTGTACTAAAAATATTGGTCAAAATTAATTGCTGGTTTAAGGGGTAGTGTTGTAAAAAATTACTGAACGTAACCCAGCAATTAAGTTGGCAAGGATGATTATTATGTCAAGAAAAGATAAAAAAAAATGGTTACTTTCAGATTCAAGTCATTTTGTGTAGTTTTACTTCTAATATAATAAAAGTATAGAAGAACCTGTATAAATTTCTTTTATTTATACTATAGAAGAAACTAATATTACAACAAAATCTGTCACACTGGGATTTTCTAGAAAACCAAAATAACTTCACAATTTTCAATAATTATTTTGATTTAGTTACATATTCACTCAGAAGTTCAATCAAGACAGATAAAGTGTGTTAAGTAAATGGATTACAAAAACATTTGTGTGAAGATCAATTATAGAAACGAGCACTATTATACAAAATCAGAAACAATTTTTCTATATAGAGAAAATTCTAATTTCAAATTAACTTCTGTTAACAATGTGATTTTTAATTATAAGAAACAAAAGCAGTTCTATACGATTCCCATTATATTATTATCGAAAAAATTTGAGAGCATTCATTTGCTATTTTTCAAAGAGCATAAACTAGAAAATAATTATAATAATAATTTCAAATTGTTCACAGTATCCAGTACAAGATGAGTAATTATTGAACTTACCACTGAATTTTAGAGTTGTTCTAATTCAGTCAGAGTAATGATAATCTTTCCTTTAAGAAATAATCCTTTGATAATTTGCAGTTATTACAAATACCAAAATCAGTAGATATCTTATAAATCACTTCTTCCTGTAGTTTTTTGTATCTTTCGACCAAATGGATCAAATTACATATTTTCTTCAATACCTTTAGTGAGTTACTAATTCAATCAAATAACCATTTGATATCAAATTATACGTAGTAATATTTTGTTTGTTTGTTTGTTTGTTTTGTACAAATCACATAGAAACTAGAGGAGTACATCGAAACCGGCGTCAGACAGTATAATAGTAAGTGTGGTGGTAGCAGTAGGTAGTAGTAAATGCAGCACACAAATTGTCCTCGCGTACTTTATGAAATAATCAACACTTTTCCATTCAATCAAACGTTTATTCCATAATTGTATCCATTCGAGTTAAAGATCATTATTGGAGGTATCTTCGGCTCCATTTTCCAATTCTCCATACTTATACAATTCTAAATTAGGTATGATTGTATCAATCAAGTTCAGAAAGAAATCATTTTCATTTACGTTTCAAACGATAAGCATTCTCAGATCTTATTTGAACGTTTTAGCTAGTCTCCCTTATAATCTATAATATCTCAACCAAGTCACATACAATCAAAACTTTTCAGAACAGTTCTCCATTACTCGTTTAGTTCGATTTGCACATATAATGTTTAATTTGTACAAAGTGATTAGATTGGTTAAATGGTAATTGCCTTAAAAATACTTATTTAAAAACAAGTGATAAGACAAAATTCATTTATTAATAATTTATAATAATAAACATCTCAATGCAAAACTTATTTTTATTAGGCTAGTTTAGAATTTTTAAAAGAAGTCCCTAAGAAGGCAAAACCGAACCATAAGTACATTGCTGATTATTTGAAATATGGTTTTTGTGGTTACTGACACAGATGACAACCTGCTACCTCAGTGTGTTTTATGTTTCGAAGTATTTGCTGATGAGAGTATGAAACCTTCAAAACTGTAAAGACTTTTCACAAAAAAAAAACATATGTATTTCTTTCAGTACAAAGAAAAAGAATTCTTAAAGTCAAACTCAATAACGAAAACATCAATTTCTGGTGAGAAAAATAGACAAGCTACATTTGCATCCTACCGCCTATTCATGTTGATAGCTAAAAAAGGAACAGAACACTCTGTAGGTTAGAATCTGAAGTTTCATTCACTTAGAAGGAAGCAAAAAAAAATCGGTCAAATTCACTATTACAGTTTAAATAAAACAAACTTTTCACTTCAACTTGATGAAAGTACTGAAGTTGCTGGCCAGGCTAATCTATTAGCCTTTGTTTTTTGTTTTCACATTACTTTCATCTTGTTTTTGACTTAAATTGACTAATAATTATAATAAATAAGCATATCCTCATTAAAAACCTATATGTTTGTCTCGAAGATTTGTTGGTACATGTGTATAGTAAATTTGTATTCAAATAAAACTAGTATTTGATATTATTTCTTTCAAACATTCTATGCTAGATAAAACAAAAACATAAATGAATACAGTTACGTAGCAATGTTGCCTAGCTTATATTTTTTCATAAACATTCTCGCCAAAATTATTTTCTTGATCTTTGTTTAGATCAATTGTGGGAAATATTGTCCATTAACCAAATTTAGTGAGAACTAGAGCCACATTCTTATTGGTTTTTAATAATATTACGATGTATAAATAAATATATTTGAAACGTAACATGCATCCAGATAATAAACAAATAATTTGTAAAATTTAACAACATTGAGGTTTACTGTAAGTTGGCTTCAGTTATATTCAAACATGCCAGCTGGGCTAATGTTTTTTATACGTCCAAGGTCAAAGTAAACCAAAGTTTCAAACAAAGGAACTTCGGAATTCATTATAATGTTAGAAACGGAATTGGTATCTAGTTGGAAAACTTACTTATGTTTAAGTTTTATACGTGAAGATTAAGTGAATGTAGTTTATGTAATGAAGTAAATTTTGACTGAAAATGTATAAATTTTTAAAATTTTGATTCTTATAGTAGGTATGTACAATTATTTTTCACATTTTCTACACCTTTAACTAAGTAATTTGATAAAAATACTCACGTATACAACACAATGTTTCATGTTGATGAATATGCTTTTAAGGTGTTGGCAAGTGTTTGAATATCTTTTTTAATAACAAGTATAAGCACTACACCAATACTGGAAGTAGTTTACAAATAATTTATTTTTAGGTAAAGCAGCGTGATTTCTCATTTACCAAAATGGCCTCTAATAAAAAAGAATTGTATGTACTCTAACATATTTACTAATTTCGCTATGGTAGCTTGATCTGAACTGGGCCTGGAAATTTGTAGTGTAACGTCTGTGAATGTCAAGTTACAAAAAAAGAATTAGATTATTGAAGTAGCAACAAGAGAACAGCATCTACCCGGCTTTGAAGATTTTTGCAGTGATTCTATCATTTAGGAAATATTTTTGGAAATTTGATAAAACAGTCCCCAACAACACATTTTTTTTAAATATTTACCTGTATATAATGATTGATATAATAGGAGCGTTTGGATGGATTCACATGGGGATCTTTAGTAGTTTTGGAGTACCTACCTTATGGAATTGCAAGATAAAGATCATTCAAATGAACTGTGGTATTTCTGCACAATAAATAAATGATAGAAAAGATCCTCGTATTGTTCTGACACATCTTACTTGTTTTATTCATATTTCTGAGGTAAGAAAATAAAATATTGAGTAATTTTTGATTGGTTTGATTTAAAGAGACTCCACCCCAATTGTGAAGAATAAGTAACTTGTAGTTTACAATGAATTGTTGAAAAATGTTGCCAGTGAGTTGATATTTGTCTAAATATTAATATTTTTCTAATAAATTTACTCTTAATCAAAATAATTAGTAGTTGCTCATCAATATTTGATATTAAATCATATATTTTGTTAAGTATTTTAGGTGACTTCCTTTGAAAATCTCAAACTAGTCTGAAAAAAAATAACCTTAGCAATGTCATGTTTCCATCAAATTATTGTCTTTACCAGTTTTTGAATAAGAACTTTCAAGTCACTTCCCATTTCATCACTTTGTACAAATTCAACACTATATCTGCCAATGAAACTGAATGAGTAATGAAGAATTTTCCTGAAAAGTCCTGTATGCATATGACTTGGTTAGTGTAAATTTAGCTTAGGGAATACATTGTAATGCAACTTAATGGTTTACTGCACTCCATGTCTAAGGTATTTTAGAGTTGTTGAATATTGAAGAAACATGTTTGTTTGAATTGGGTGAGGTAATGCCATTTCTACTGATACATACCCACACACTTTTGTTTTGTTTTTTTAGCTTCTCAACAACCAGTTGAAAGTATATTGTTATCAAGTCATTCTAATGGAAGCAAAAACGTTGAGAGAACGAAAAGGGAACAGTATTCTTTTCAAAACAAGTCCTAAACATCAAAATGTAGGCTTACAGCTGTCCTGTGGAAGGTATCTATTTTATATTAATTATATGTATAAAGAATTTTGAGGGGACCACATTTCTAAATGTTTTCGCACATTTGTTCTTAGCTTTTCAACTCTCTGTCATCCTTTACTGTTACGAGATATATAGAATAATTGTAGATAAGTATAATTTTGAATATGCCTCTTTTTGTTACTCCTTTTAATTTTGTTGGTACATGTCTTCTTTTTCACCCGATGTATTTTTTATAAATTATCTTCTAAAGCAGAAGATCAAAATTCATTATTTTCATTATTAAAATGGAGTTTATCACTCCACTCTATCATAATCCTTTTTTTTTTTTCATGTTTAAAACTCATCGGATTGATTCCTTATCATATATAGCTGTCATAACAAATCCTGATCTCATTTTTTACATTGCTGACTTGCTGTACTATTATGACAAAAACTTTTTGTAAATTACTGACATCCAACCCAATTTTACTTAGAAAATTGTTGAATTGTTAAACAAGATATTTTCTAAAGCGACTCATTTCTTCAATAATTCACTTTATTTTCTTCATTTTCCTGATTTTCATGTCTCTTCTTATTTTAACTCATGCAAGAAGTTATAACTTCATAACTTTCACAGTATGTATTATATCTTAAATATTCATATTATTACAAAAATTCATGCGTTTAAAAAAAAGTAAAGGTGGTAGGAAGCTTTTGTTTTTTATAAACATCGCTAGAGTGTAGATTTTCTAAAGATATATAATTTTTTTCGATATCTTTTTGCTAACCAGAGTTGTAATTGGACCATTTCGACGAAATTCCAAGTTGCATGATTTGCGAAATTTATCAGTGTAAAGGTGGAAACAATGTAACGGCTTTTTGTGATGGTTATTGAGCAGCTGTTCCTCTTTATTTATCGAGAACAGATATTAATACATATTTCCATAATGCAGGTACTACAGATGAATTTCTTCTAAATTTTAATGATTTATTTAATATACTTAAATCTCGTAATAGATTGGCAAAATAAATATTTTAAAAATCACTTAGCTCACGAACAAATTATTATTATTATATATTTGTAGTAATGTGAAGAGCCATGATGAGGAAAATGATGCTGAAAAGAAGTAAGAATGCTTATCGTTTGAAACGTATATGAGCATGATTTCTTTCTGGACTTGAATGGTACAATCATACATAATTTCGAATTGTATAAGTATGAAGAAGAATTGGAAAATGGAGTCGTAGATACCTTCAATAATGATCTCAAATCTGAATGGATATAATTATAGAATAAACGGTTGATTGGATTGCATAGTGACAAATTGTGAAGTGTCAAATAAGCATTAAGAAAACGAATGACAATATCTGGCTGGCGGGAGGCGCTAGTGTCTATAGAATTGAATTTAATTAGGCATCTGGCCAGCAGGGTGCGCTAGTGTCTATGGAACCGTGTTTAGTTTGGCGTCTGGCCGGCAGGGGCTCTACTGTCTATGGAATCGTATTTAATTTGGCGTTTGACCGGCAGGAGGCGCTTGTGTCTATGGAACCTTGTTTAGTTTGGCGTCTATGGAACCGTATTTAGTTTGGTGTCTAATTGGCGGGGGCGCTAGTGTGTATAGAAATTGAACACAAAGAGAATTTTTATTTAGTTTAACTTGCGGCCGCTAAGTACTTTCAGTTCGACTATTCCTCGCTAGATGGCGCTAGTTCGTGTTTTAGTTTATCGTTTGGACGGCAGAGGGCGGCAGTGTGTATAGAATCGTGTTTAGTTTGACGTCCGGCCGGCAGAGGGCGCTAGTGTCTATAGAATCGGGTCTAGTTTGGCGTCTGACCGACAGGAGGAGCTGGTGTGTATAGAAATCGAACACAAATAGTATTTTTATCAAGATCAACTTGCAGCCGCTAGGTACTTCCAGTTTGACTATTCCTCGCCAGATGGCGTAAGTTCGTGTTTGGTTAGTTTGGCGATCGGTCAATAGAAAAGTGTTTAATTTGACGTTTGGCTAGCGGGAGGCGCTAGTGTCTATGGAATCTTGTTTAGTTTGGCGTTTGGCCGGCAGAGGTCGCTGGTGTCTACAGAATCGTATTTAATTTGGCGTTTTGCTAGCGAGAGGCGCTTTTGTTTATGGAACCGTGCTTAATTTGGAGTCTAGCCGGTAGGGGGCGCTAGTAACTATAGAATCGTATTTTAGTTTGGCGATTTGTTGAAATAGATTTATATGTCTATAGAATCGTGTTTAATTTGACTTTTGACTAGTGGGAGGCACTAGTGTCTATGGAATCTTGTTTAGTTTGGCGTCTGGCCGGCAGAGGTAACTGATGTCTACAGAATCGTATTTAATTTTGCGTTTTGCTAGCGAGAGGCGCTTTTGTTTATGGAACTGTGCTTAATTTGGCGTCTGGCCGGTAGGGGGCGCTAGTAACTATAGAATCGTATTTTAGTTTGGCGATTTGTTGAAATAGATTTATATGTCGTGTTTAATTTGAATTTTGGCTAGCAGGAGGCGCCAGTGTTTATGGGAATTTGTTTAGTTTGGCGTTTGACTCGCTGGGGGCGCTACTGTCTATGGAATCGTGTTTAATTTGGCGTTTGACCGGCAGTAGGCGCTAGTGTCCATAGAATAGTGTTTTAGCTTGGCGATTGGTCGACAGAGATAGATAGTGTCTATAAAATCGTGTTTAATTTGGCGTTTGGATAGTGGGAGGCGCTAGTGTGTATAGAAATTAAACACAAATAGAATTTTTATTTAGTTCAACTTGCGGCCGCTAAGTTTTGTTAAGACTGGTATAAGGGTCCTATTTACCCTTTCCACTTCTCCATTACCTCGTGGGACTTCACAAGTTGTTAACACATGTTTAATATTTTCTTCTCGACAATATGATTCGAATTTTTCAGAACGGAACGCGGATCCTCTGTCAGATATTATCCTTGACGGGCTTCCAAATATTTTATGCTAAGACAACATATCACTTCTTTCGTCGTGGTTGATTTTGTTGATTTTAGGATGAAACGTTCCTTCTTTCTCTCCTACAGGACGAGGTGATATATTTTACGCTATTTTTCAAGACAACATGTCACTTCTTTCGTCGTGGTTTATTTTGTTGGGTAAAGCCACACAAATTTGGAAAAGTCAGTGAATATGTAACTAAATCAAAAGAATTGTTGAAAATTGTCAAGTTATTTTGGTTTTCTAGAAAATCCCAGTGTGACAGATTTTGTTGTAATATTCGTTTCTTCTATAGTATAAATAAAAGAAATTTATACAGGTTCTTCTATACTTTTATTATATTAGAAGTAAAACTACACAAAATGACTTGAATGTGAAAGTAACCATTTTTTTTTTATCTTTTCTTGACATAATAATCATCCTTGCCAACTTAATTGCTGGGTTACGTTCAGTAATTTTTTACAACACTACCCCTTAAACCAGCAATTAATTTAGACCAATATTTTTAGTACAAAAAATATGCTTGGGATTATGCAGCCCTTTTGTTAAAAGATCTGCTACCATTTTTTCAGTAGGCATGTATTTAATTTCAACAAAATTTTTTTCAATTACTTCCCTTACAAAATGGTACTTAGTGTCTATATGTTTAGTTCTGTTATGGTAAACAGGGTTTTTTAACAATTTTTGTGCACTTTGGTTGTCATTGAAAAGAATTACGGGCTTAGTCTCACAAAACTCATTTAAAAAACCACTAACAAATATGGCTTCAATTTTAAACCGACTTCAATAGGAGTCAAAACAGTTTTAGCATCACCTAACTTGAAACGCTCTAATAATTCTAAAATATAGTTCCTCTGATTAACTTTAATCAAATTGTTTTGTTTGTCAAAATCAATATTTAAACCTAAAAAATATTTGATTGGCCCCAAGTCTTTAATTTTAAATTGTTTTGACAATTCCTGATTGAAGTTGGTTTTAAAAACTGAGGAATTTGAACAAATTAAAAAATCATCAACATAAAAGGCCACTAGAATTATAAATTTGTCCTTGTTTTGGAAAAATATACATGGTTCAAAACTTGATTGCTGAAAACCTAAGTCTTTTAAGACATTTTTAACTTTAATATTCCAAATTCTGGAGGATTGTTTTAATCCATATATAGCCTTTTTTAATAAACATACTTTATTTTCATTATTTTTTAGAATAAACCCCTCAGGTTGCACCATGTAAATTTCTTCATCCAAGTTTCCGTTTAAAAATGCAGTTTCTACGTCTAAGTGGTCAATATCTAAACTTAATTCTACAGATAAAGCAAACAATATTCTTATTGTAGAGTATCTAACTACAGGTGAAAAAGTTTCAAAATAATCTATACCAAAGGTTTGTGTGAAACCCTTTGCAACTAGCCGTGCATTATATCGTATTTCATTATTTGAATTCCTTTTTAAACAAAACACCCACTTATTTTGCACAACATTTTTGTTTGATGGACGGTCTACTAAAATCCATGCCTCATTTTTCATTAATGATTCGTACTCTCGTTCCATTGCTTTTTCCCATTTTCTTCGGTCACTTCTTGACATCGCTTCATCTACGGTCTTTGGATCTTGCTTTTCATTATAAGTTTCCTTATTCATCACATTGTATGAAATGTAACCTTTATAATTTCTTTTCTTTGACACCCTTCCTGATCTGGTTACAATTTCTTGATCATTAATTTCCTCAAAGTTTTCACCTCCAGTTTCTTCTGGAATTTCATTTTCTTCTTCATTGATATTATTATTTGATCCTCCACCTTCTTCATTTATGTCACAATCATCCACTCCAGGTTTAGTTTTTGTTTGTAGGTCAACAGTAATTGCTTAATCAGGATCTGAGTTGCTAGTTTCAGCCTTACAATTATTTATATTTTTGAAAGGTTGATTCAGAAATTCATTAAATTTTACATTACGACTTATAATAATTTTATCTGTATCTGTATCTAGAATTCTATAAGCTTTACTATTTTCACTGTATCCCACTATAATACCTATTTTTGCTCTTTTCTCTAGTTTAGATCTTTTTTCTTTTGGAATGTAAACAAAAGCCTGAGAACCAAATGTAATGAAATATGATAAATCAGGTTTCTTTCCGACCCATAACTCATAAGGTGTCTTTTCTTTACTTTTAGTATGTAGTCTATTAGAAATGTAGTTAGCAGTTGTTACTGCTTCCCCCCAATATTTATGGGGTAAATTAGCATCTAATAACATACACCTTGCCGATTCCATCAATGTTCTATTTTTCCTCTCCGACACACCATTTTGCTCTGGACAATATGGTGCAGTCGACTGAAAGCTTATACCAAAACTTTTGAGTAGCTTCTGCACAGCTACCCCTGTATATTCCCATCCATTATCACTTCTAAATGTTTTTGGATAGACCCCAAAAATATTTTTGACTTCTAGAATGAATTCCTTTAGTTTAATATATACTTCATCTTTAGATTCTAACAAATAAAGTGTGGTATATCTTGAAAAATCATTGGTTAAAGTCAAAAAATATTTCTTTTTATCTGATTTTTTAGGAAAAGATTTCCTCATTAATTTACACATTGTTTTTTCTGACCACAATCATTTATTTTTATGCCAATAGCTAAATCTTTACTTACTATCATTTTTATATCATCCGGGCTTCTGTGACCTAAACGTCTGTGCCATGTATGTATATAATTATTCATTTCCTCACACGTTTTTACAATATTTACTTTTTCTGAAAACTTGTTTAATTTATATAAACCATTACAGTATTTTCCTGTGGCTATAATAGAATTATTAATTTCTATATAATTACAATCATCAAACTTTATGTTATAACCAGCTTTTGTAATTTTAGACACCGAAAACAGATTATTGCTTAGCTCAGGTACAAATAAAACATCTTTAAATTTTAAACTTATGCATTTACCTGAAATTTCTGTTTTTACTAAAATATCACCTTTACCTTTGACTTGCATTTCCTGACCATTTGCAACTATAATTTTATTTAACTTTGAATAGTCCAAATTAATAAATAATTCTGGATTATTTAACATGTGACTTGTAGCCCCTGAATCAATATACCATTCTAGATTATTTTTACTGTTACCGGAAACATTGAAACAAAAAACTGAGTCAGACAACTCATCACCTTCAACAGTTACTTTGGCATGTTGCTTTCCCTTATTTCTGTCTTTCTTCATGAAAAAACAATCTTTTTTGTAGTGACCTTTTCTATGACAATAATAACATTCTATTTTTTCTTTCATCTTCTTCGAAAACTTTTTATTTGTGTTTAATGCCGTCTCTGTTGAACTGGTATCTTCTTTTCTTTTATACTCATCCATTAGTTTTCCCTTTACATATTCAAGAGTCAATTCATCATCTGGCCCAGCATCTAATGCTGTTACTAATGTGGAATAACTTTCTGGCAATCCACCTAACAATAATGCAGCTACATGGAAATACTTAATAGTCTCACCAACTCCTCGTAGTCTTTCAACTAATTCTAGTATTTCTTTAATGTATTCATGCATTGGTTTATTTTCAAGTCTAGACTGATACAGCTTCCTCAATAAATACAACTTGTTACTTAAATTATTTCTTTCATGTACCTTTTGCAGTTCATTCCACATTTCTTTCGCATTCTTGCATTTATAAATGTGTGCTATCTGATTGTCTTCGATACTTAATGAAATTGTAGATTGTGCTTTTTCATCTTTACATTCTTATTGGTTTTTAATAATATTACGATGTATAAATAAATATTTTTGAAACGTAACATGCATCCAGATAATAAACAAATAAATTGTAAAATTTGACAACATTGAGGTTTACTGTAAGTTGGCTTCAGTTATATTGCAACATGCCAGCTGGGTTAATCTTTTTTATTCGTCCGTCCAAGGTCAAAGTAAACCAAAGTTTCAAACAAAGGAACTTCGGAATTCATTATAATGTTAGAAACGGAATTGGTATCTAGTTGGAAAACTTACTTATGTTTAAGTTTTATACGTGAAGATTAAGTGAATGTAGTTTATGTAATGAAGTAAATTTTGACTGAAAATGTATAAATTTTTAAAATTTTGATTCTTATAGTAGGTATGTACAATTATTTTTCACATTTTCTACACCTTTAACTAAGTAATTTGATAAAAATACTCACGTATACAACACAATGTTTCATGTTGATGAATATGCTTTTAAGGTGTTGGCAAGTGTTTGAATATCTTTTTTAATAACAAGTATAAGCACTACACCAATACTGGAAGTAGTTTACAAATAATTTATTTTTAGGTAAAGGAGCGTGATTTCTCATTTACCAAAATGGCCTCTAATAAAAAAGAATTGTATGTACTCTAACATATTTACTAATTTCGCTATGGTAGCTTGATCTGAACTGGGCCTGGAAATTTGTAGTGTAACGTCTGTGAATGTCAAGTTACAAAAAAAGAATTAGATTATTGAAGTAGCAACAAGAGAACCGCATCATTTATTAATAATTTATAATAATAAACATCTCAATGCAAAACTTATTTTTATTAGGCTAGTTTAGAATTTTTAAAAGAAGTCCCTAAGAAGGCAAAACCGAACCATAAGTACATTGCTGATTATTTGAAATATGGTTTTTGTGGTTACTGGCACAGATGACAACCTGCTACTTCAGTGTGTTTTATGTTTCGAAGTATTTGCTGATGAGAGTATGAAACCTTCAAAACTGTAAAGACTTTTCACAAAAAAAACATATGTATTTCTTTCAGTACAAAGAAAAAGAATTCTTAAAGTCAAACTCAATAACGAAAACATCAATTTCTGGTGAGAAAAATAGACAAGCTACATTTGCATCTTATCGCCTATTCATATTGATAGCTAAAAAAGGAACAGAACACTCTGTAGGTTAGAATCTGAAGTTTCATTCACTGAGAAGGAAGCAAAAAAAAATCGGTCAAATTCACTATTACAGTTTAAATAAAACAAACTTTTCACTTCAACTTGATGAAAGTACTGAAGTTGCTGGCCAGGCTAATCTATTAGCCTTTGTTTTTTGTTTTCACATTACTTTAATCTTGTTTTTGACTTAAATTGACTAATAATTATAATAAATAAGCATATCCTCATTAAAAACCTATATGTTTGTCTCGAAGATTTGTTGGTACATGTCTATAGTAAATATGTATTCAAATAAAACTAGTATTTGATATTATTTCTTTCAAACATTCTATGCTAGATAAAACAAAAACATAAATGAATACAGTTACATAGCAATGTTGCCTAGCTTATATTTTTTCATAAACATTCTCGCCAAAATTATTTTCTTGATCTTTGTTTAGATCAATTGTGGGAAATATTGTCCATTAACCAAATTTAGTGAGAACTAGAGCCAATTCTTATTGGTTTTTAATAATATTACGATGTATAAATAAATATTTTTGAAACGTAACATGCATCCAGATAATAAACAAATAATTTGTAAAATTTGACAACATTGATGTTTACTGTAAGTTGGCTTCAGTTATATTCAAACATGCCAGCTGGGTTAATGTTTTTTATACGTCCAAGGTCAAAGTAAACCAAAGTTTCAAACAAAGGAACTTCGGAATTCATTATAATGTTAGAAACGGAATTGGTATCTAGTTGGAAAACTTACTTATGTTTAAGTTTTATACATGATAAAGTGAATGTAGTTTATGTAATGAAGTAAATTTTGACTGAAAATGTATAAATTTTTAAAATTTTGATTCTTATAGTAGGTATGTACAATTATTTTTCACATTTTCTACACCTTTAACTAAGTAATTTGATAAAAATACTCACGTATACAACACAATGTTTCATGTTGATGAATATGCTTTTAAGGTGTTGGCAAGTGTTTGAATATCTTTTTTAATAACAAGTATAAGCACTACACCAATACTGGAAGTAGTTTACAAATAATTTATTTTTAGGTAAAGCAGCGTGATTTCTCATTTACCAAAATGGCCTCTAATAAAAAAGAATTGTATGTACTCTAACATATTTACTAATTTCGCTATGGTAGCTTGATCTGAACTGGGCCTGGAAATTTGTAGTGTAACGTCTGTGAATGTCAAGTTACAAAAAAAGAATTAGATTATTGAAGTAGCAACAAGAGAACAGCATCTACCCGGCTTTGAAGATTTTTGCAGTGATTCTATCATTTAGGAAATATTTTTGGAAATTTGATAAAACAATCCCCAACAACACATTTTTTTTTTAAATATTTACCTGTATATAATGATTGATATAATAGGAGCGTTTGGATGAATTCACATGGGGACCTTTAGTAGTTTTGGAGTACCTACCTTATGGAATTGCAAGATAAAGATCATTCAAATGAACTGTGGTATTTCTGCACAATAAATAAATGATAGAAAAGATCCTCGTATTGTTCTAACACATCTTACTTGTTTTATTCATATTTCTGAGGTAGAAAATAAAATATTGAGTAATTTTTGATTGGTTTGATTTAAAGAGACTCCACCCCAATTGTGAAGAATGAGTTACTTGTAGTTTACAATGAATTGATGAAAAATGTTGCCAGTGTGTTGATATTTGTCTAAATATCAATATTTTTCTAATAAATTTACTCATAATCAAAATAATTAGTAGTTGCTCATCAATATTTGATATTAAATTATATATTTTGTTAAGTATTTTAGGTGACTTTCTTTGAAAATCTCAAACTAGTCTGAAAAAAATAAATTTAGCAATGTCATGTTTCCATCATTATTTCAAATTATTGTCTTACCAGTTTTTAAATAAGAACTTTCAAGTCACTTACCATTTCATCACTATGTACAAATTCAACACTATATCTGCCAATGAAACTGAATAGTAATGAAGAATTTTCCTGAAAAGTCCTGTATGCATATGACTTGGTTGAGTGTAAATTTAGCTTAGCGAATACATTGTAATGCAACTTAATGGTTTATTGCACTCCATGTCAAAGGTATTTTAGAGTTGTTGATTATTGAAGAAACATGTTTGTTTGAATTGGGTGAGGTAATGACATTTCTACTGATACATACCCACACACTTTTGTTTTATTTTTTTAGCTTCTCAACAACCAGTTGAAAGTATATTGTTATCAAGTAATTCTAATGGAAGCAAAAACGTTGAAAGAACGAAAAGGGAACAGTATTCTTTTCAAAACAAGTCCTAAACATCAAAATGTAGGCTTACAACTATCCTATGGAAGGTATCTATTTTTTATGTATGTATTTTTTATAGATTATCTTCTAAAGCAGAAGATCAAAATTCATCATTTTCATTATTAAAATGGAGTTTATCACTCCACTCTATCATAATCCTTTTTTTTTCATGTTTAAAACTCATCGGATTGATTCCTTATCATATATAGCTGTCATAACAAATCCTGATCTCATTTTTTACATTGCTGACTTGCTGTACTATTATGACAAAAACTTTTTGTAAATTACTGACATCCAACCCAATTTTACTTAGAAAATTTTTAAATTGTTAAACAAGATATTTTCTAAAATGACTCATTTCTTCAATAATTCACTTTTTTTTCTTCAATGTTTCTGATTTTCATGTCTCTTCTTATTTTAACTTATGCAAGAAGTTATAACTTCATAACTTTCACAGTATGTATTATATCTTAAATATTCATATTATTACAACAATTCATGCGTTTAAAAAAAAGTAAAGGTGGTATGCAGCTTTTGTTTTTTTATAAACATCGCTAGAGTGTAGATTTTCTAATGATATATAATTTTTTTCGATATCTTTTTGCTAACCAGAGTTGTAATTGGACCATTTCGACGAAATTCCAAGTTGCATGATTTGCGAAATTTATCAGTGTAAAGGTGGAAACAATGTAACGGCTTTTTGTGATGGTTATTGAGCAGCTGTTCCTCTTTATTTATCGAGAACAGATGTTAATACATATTTCCATAATGCAGGTACTACAGATGAATTTCTTCTAAATTTTAATGATTTATTTAATATACTTAAATCTCGTAATAGATTGGCAAAATAAATATTTTAAAAATCACTTAGCTCACGAACAAATTATTATTATTATATATTTGTAGTAATGTGAAGAGCCATGATGAGGAAAATGATGCTGAAAAGAAGTAAGAATGCTTATCGTTTGAAACGTATATGAGCATGATTTCTTTCTGGACTTGAATGGTACAATCATACATAATTTCGAATTGTATAAGTATGAAGAAGAATTGGAAAATGGAGTCGTAGATACCATCAATAATGATCTCAAATCTGAGTGGATATAATTATAGAATAAACGGTTGATTGGATTGCATAGTGACAAATTGTGAAGTGTCAAATAAGCATTAAGAAAACGAATGACAATATCTGGCTGGCGGGAGGCGCTAGTGTCTATAGAATTGAATTTAATTAGGCATCTGGCCAGCAGGGTGCGCTAGTGTCTATGGAACCGTGTTTAGTTTGGCGTCTGGCCGGCAGGGGCTCTACTGTCTATGGAATCGTATTTAATTTGGCGTTTGACCGGCAGGAGGCGCTTGTGTCTATGGAACCTTGTTTAGTTTGGCGTCTATGGAACCGTATTTAGTTTGGTGTCTAATTGGCGGGGGCGCTAGTGTGTATAGAAATTGAACACAAAGAGAATTTTTATTTAGTTTAACTTGCGGCCGCTAAGTTTTGTTAAGACTCGTATAAGGGTCCTATTTGCCTTTTCCACTTCTCCATTACCTCGTGGGACTTCACAAATTGTTAACACATGTTTAATATTTTCTTCTCGACAATATGATTCGAATTTTTCAGAACGGAACGCGGATCCTCTGTCCGATATTATCCTTGACGGGCTTCCAAATATTTTATGCTAAGACAACATATCACTTCTTTCGTCGTGGTTGATTTTAGGATGAAACATCCCTTCTTTCTTTCCTACAGGACGAGGTGATATATTTTACGCTATTTTTCAAGACAACATGTCACTTCTTTCGTCGTGGTTTATTTTGTTGGGTAAAGCCACACAAATTTGGAAAAGTCATCAACTACCACAAAAATGTACATTTTTTTTGTTGATTTCATTGGTCCTAATTGGTCGACGTGATACCTCTCTAGCGGATCTTTTTTATTCTATAATTTACAAGGTATACAGTTATTTTTAATCGTTTCTATTTTGTATTTTAGTCTTGGTATGTAAAATTCCTTGTTTACTAATTCTTCTGTTTGTTTCTTTCAAAAATTTCCTGTCTCGTGGACTTTTATTATTATTTTTTGTTCTTTGTTGTTCATGTTGTTTGGAATGACAAGTAATTTTAATCCATTATCGTATTTATACAATATATCATGCTCCAAATAAAAATCTTCATAGTCTTCTGTAGTCAGTATCCTTTTTATTACCATTTGTGTACCTCGGTTCGGCCATCCTTTTTTCTCACTAGTCCAATAGGACTAGCGAAATCCGAAAAACTCGGTTTGATTATTACATCTTTTAACCATTCCTCTATCTGTCTATCTACTTCTTCTTTTTCGAATGCCGATAGTCTTCTTGGTCGCTAATAAATCGGTTCTTCGCTTTTCAGTACAATTTTCACCTCAATATTCGTTGTCTTCGCTTTGAGTGGTTTGTAGTTTTCTATTAATTTCTTCACTTCCTGCCTATTGAACCACGGAAAAGCATGTAGCGCCTAACGAGTTCTCCACGGTTCGCATTCTTTAGAAAAACAAATGTAAAACTTTTATAACTTTGAGTTTTGCATACTTAATGTTGTGACCAATTCTACCTACACAACTTAACGTTGTCATGATTGATTCTACGCAAAATATATAAAATTTGAAAAAAAATAGAAGAAAATAACTCTTTGTCTTTCGTTTATTAAAACTTAATCCTGTACTTTTCTACTCAGAAAACAAATATGCTATATAAAAAAATATCTCGTTTTTACAGCAAAGGAAAAACCAAATTATCCTCAAAAATGTCCGTTACAATCAATACAATATAAACTTATTATTCACCTTAGCTACAGAAAATATTTTGTAATTCAGATAAACTAATTGAATTTCGATAATTCTAGTTTGTACAAATGTATTCTGCCCTTTTTTTATACAAGTATTGTTAGAATGTATCTAAAAAAAATTTGCAGCCTTCCGCCACTGATCACTAGTTCGTGGACTTCGAAAAATACTTCTCACATCAGGCTTCCTCCAGATTTAAACTGGCAATTTCACTTATTTCCGATTCCAGTAACCTCGAGTAGATCAGCTCGGAATATGAACAGTGTAGTCTTCTTCAAATTAGCAGATTTCTCGTAACACTTTATTTTACAATGTTCTGCTGTAGCGTACAGCTCCAAAGACCATTTTAACCACGGAAAGTCTATTAGAAGAGCAATCACAAAGTGAATGTAGTGGAAAAGCCAGTCCTTCATCAAGTGGATTTGAGGATAACTTTGTGAATGAAGAGGTAAGATGAAAATACCAATTTTTAATATAATAATTTCTAAATTTGTCTGTAGGAAAATGTTGCATCTGGTGATCTGATAGAAAAAACCAATCGCGATCAAGTAGAATATACGGATACAGAAAAAAAATAGCAGAATAAATAATAAATGAAATTAGTGATTCAAGAACTACTGAGAATATTTACAATACTCCATCTATTAGTATAACAACCAATAATATGAGTAGTTCAATTGAATCTTCGCCAAATTGGACATTGATCTCTGATTCTTCACATTCGCAACCAGATTTTGAGAAATTAGGATAATACAATTGGATTATCTATGGAAACTCTAGTTCGAAATACACTTTGATTAGATAATGTTCGCCAAAAGCTCCAGGATTAGAATGTTCTATGACTTTGTTCAATAACCGTCGATGAGATCCGGGTATTTAAATTTCCATAGATAGTGAATATTCATATCATTAAATTTGTAATTTGGATTGTAAATAAAGTGAATTTGACTTATATTTTGGATTGATTGATGTCTTATACCTTTTTATTTTCAAACTAAAACTATTTAGATGATGTTTCTATTTGCCATTGAATAGTAGAATTTTTCAGAAAATGGGAAAGTTTTGAAATTAAGAAAAGTTACTTCACACACTGACGCTAAATATTCATAGGTTTCTTCAAGATTTTTGCCAACAAAAACCGTTTCGCAGATTGCACCTCAATTAAGCTTATTCCAATTATTAAATGGTGGTTTCATGTTGTGTCCAAAACGTATTATATAGAAGATGAAATTATAGATGCAACTGGGAGTTGTTTCGGCCAAGGGAATTTCACAGTATATCTAGCTTCAGAATTTGCGCCGAAGTAAATCGAATCGAAAAGTGGAATAGTTAAGAAAGTCCATACCAGAATTTCCAAGATTTAACTTCTTGTAGTATACAGCAACTGTCTATATCTCCGATTGAATTGAACCAGGTAAATATAGTTCAAAGTCACTGTGTAAAACAAGGTGTATAGAAATGCTCCAAGCTGTGTTGACCTTAATGAAACAACTTCCTGCACTCCCCGCTCTTCTAGAAGCTCTTGATAGTTCAACTGAAGGTAGAGGAAGTAATGAATGTGCTTTCCTGCTCTCTAGTCTCTCGTAAAAGTTTTCATTCAGTGTCTTAGTTCTGTCTGAGACACTTGGAATAACTTTACCTTCAACTCCAAGCGGAGTACATGGATGTGCACATAGCTTCTCAACTCAGATACAGAAAATTCTTTTATACGTTACATCTACAACTTTTCTTGAAATAGGGTGTCCAGTAAAAATTAAAAATCAAGTACTAGTCTCCTCTCGATTTTTCCAGGTTGGTTTTTACATTTTCCCAGTCGAAATTTCGTTAATTTACTATCACCCTTCTATTATGATGAATATTAATTTTAGAAAATACAAGTATAATACAACAACCAAATTTTTTTAGTTTAAATAATTCTTCGCTCACTGCTGTTTTTGAGAGTCTCCAAAAATTTTCTATCTATTCTTTTTATGATACGCAACAATATTCTACCCTAAATGTTGAAATTCTTTGATTTGTGCATCGAAATTACGCGAAAAAAATTGCTATTTTCAAGTTGTTTTATTGGAATTTATTGAAAAATAAATAAAATTGATTGACTTGGACATAAGAAACATTCTCGGCTTGACAGTTGAACAATGAGTTTAGTCATATTTATGAAATTTTTGTGCCAAATGGAATTGGGCATCAAATTGACGGAAAGGGGCATAAACATGTTTGGCTCTGCGGTCAACGCTTTAAGACAATATAATTGAATTTTTCTTTGAAATTTAAGGAAAAGGCATGAAAATGATAAAATTTGGCATAATGATTTGCATAAAACTAATGGGAAAATAGGATTTTTTAACAAACTTTATTGAGAAAATTACAAATTTTTATCAAAAATTAGAACGGAAATTTGAATTCCAATAGAAAATTTTTTAAAAATCACGACACCGCCATTCAAAAGTATCTTTCTGCTATTCTCCATATACTTCGACCTCCTTCTCTTCTTCATACTCCTCTACTTCTTATTCGTAGTCTTCGTTTGATTGGATTGCACTGTGACAAATTGACAAGTGTAAAAGGAGCATTAAGAAAACAAATGGCAATACCAATACTGACAACTCCACATCAGATAATACTTCGAATGGCTAATGAAGATGCTAATAGAAAACAAAATGGGGAAAGTGAATCGAATAATAGAGGTAAATATATAAATACAATAAATATATGTAAAAACTTGATTGGTTGATTGTACAATGAATCGAAACTGAGGTCATTCAGACAGCTGACGAAAATTTGTTGATTGAACATATTACAAAAGTAAAAGTCCTTAAAAGATACTATGAAGATAAGAAGAATATTCACATTGAGAAATCCAAGACATGTACTACTATTACCACACTTACTATTACACTGTCTGACGCCTGTTTCGATGTTCTCCGTTAGTCTCTATTGTTTTGTACAAAACAAAAAAATATTACCGAGTATAATTTCATTTAAGATAGTCAGTTGATTGAATTAGTAAACTCATTCTGGCATTGAACAAAATATGTACTTTAATCCATTTGGACTATTTCTTGAAAGAAAGACTACTATTACTCAGATTGAATTAGAACAACTTCCAAATTCAGTGGTAAGTTCAATAATTACTCATCTTTTACTGGATACTGTGGACAATTTGAATCTTGGTATCTCTTAAATAAATCCCAACAAATCATATGATTTTATATAAAACCCCGTAGTTATGAAAAAACTACTTTCGAGTAGATAAACTCAAATATTTGAGATCACTAAAATCCTTTTCGTAGAAAATATGTATTGTTTTAATTTTTGTTTCCGCTCTAACTCCTTCATCATTTCCAAGTCGAACAACATTACTAACTAATTAAACAATACGATAGGATCGGGAAATATAAAAAGCTTTTCTTAGATGATGAGATGTTTAAAAAATGTTTTTAAAGAATTTGAATTTTATCTGTCCCCACTTTCATGAATAAATTCAAGGCATTTTTTTTGTAAATTAGTTTTTCCTTGTCTTTGCAAATTGAAGTACCCAATAGGTCCATGTATTCATGTTTGTTTCCTGTTTGTATTTTTTATTGGAACCTCAATATCAGTGACATTATTAGAACATTTTTCTTATTGGTTATAAGAGAGTCTCACTCTTGGAAGCACTTACAGTTTCGGATGATTGTAATAATTCAATTTAGGAAAATTTAGATGAAGCGTCTCTTTCATGCATTGTTGTAAAATACAGAATATTCAATAAATATGCACGAATATGATTTACACAAGCTAAATGCTTTTAAGACGTTGGCAATATCTAATACTAATGAATGAATCACCTCTTCCCAAATAGTAATTAAAAAGCCAGATCGATGACTCCATCACTTTTTGATTTTCCCACCTGCCAACTGAAACGGCAACACTGTACATGTCAAAATACAGTGTTGCTTTATTACTATATCTATACACCAAAAAATTGCTAACAATAATTTATTCAAACTGCTTAAGTTATTTAAACAACTTTTTTTATAAACATTAAATATATTGATTAAATCTGAATTAACTAACTGTCAAAAAAGACCTCTCGCGTGAAGAACAGCAATGCCACGGAGGTAAACGTATCAATAGTTTTGGAGCTCAACAAGATTTGAAATTTTTATAAAAAAATTCATGTATATCTTATATGAATGAATAATCTACATACCTTCAATTTCAAACACATATATAAACATTTTTCTTCAAAACAATTAGAAAACACAATTAAGATTTTTATTTCAACAAAGGGTTTGTGATAACCTTTTCAGAATGTAAATAAATGATTCTGTTAATGTAAAACGGTCGGTTAAACTTACATTCTGGTCCACATTTCTTAGAAGCACATTTTAAGCATTCTCCAAAGCAACCATGGCATCTTAAATTCAAGCAGTTACAAAGATCCATTTCTGATTTATTTTCATAAGATGTTGACGGCATTGCTGCATCAAACGGGATTGATGTTCTTCGTGGAAGAATATCGTTATTTTTCTTCAATTTGTACACTACTTGCGGAACCACATCGAAATGGTTTTTTTCATTTACTTCAATCTGTGACTTATACTGATTCATCATTCATTTATATCAGTTTGTGGATAATTTTGACTGGATGCTGTAGGTCTGACGGATTTAAATCGGATTAATCTTTTTCTTGAAAGCATCTTGTAAGATTTTCAGTTTGTGGTTTTGTTGTAAGTGGGTGTAGATATGGAGGGCTAACGTTTTAATGCAGTTCTCTGACTCCTCTGGATAATAGCGGGATTGCGGAATTATACCGAGGAATCTTAACTAGACATAATACGGTATTAAATTGGATTTATGTTCCTAGTTGAAGGTTATCGTTGTATTTCCCAATCTGCACAATAGTCTTTTCTCTATGAATGTTGTTAGACTGGTAGCTTCGAATCGAAATGGTTTTTCTTCATTTATTTCAGTTGCTGTCTCATTTTTACACGATTTTTGTAAACTTGTGGTTTAACAGTAAACCTCAATGTTGTCAAATATTTATTTATAAATCGTAATATAATTAAAATCATTATGATCTGGCTTCAGTTCTCACTAAATTTGGTTAATGGGCAATATTTTCCACAATTAATCTAAACAAAAATAATTTCAAGACCAAGAAAATAATTTTGTTTTCGGGCAAAAAGTTATGTTAAATTTGGGGTTAATAAGCCGGGTACTTCTTGGCAGTGTTTAGGTTCAACATCTGAAAGGTATTTATTGTCTGTTGGAAAAATGTTGTTAATGCATACTTATTGCAGATTTTGTAGTTTACATCAGTCTGAAAGATTCGATTCATCCAAATTTTTAGAAATTTAATTATTTCACTCACCTGAAACTTCTTCTTCTGCTTCTGAAAGTATGAATAACTCTTGTAACCAACAAGAAAAATGTTCTTATAATGTTATTGGTATCAAGGTTCCAACAAAATTAGAAACTTTGCAGGAAATCTCAGAAGTTCTGATTTTGATACACTGATGAAGGCCAAGAGAAAATATGAGTATTCTGAAAAATAGAGTGGTTCTTCAAAGAAAATCTCTCTTCAAATTAAATTCGAAATCTGTGAAAAAATAGGTTTTAAGGAAATTATTGATAAATTTGCCACTCAGAAAGCAAGAAAGATTATTTTATAATTAGGTGATTATAATGATTAGGTACCTAGTCTGTAAACTGTAGAACAACTGATTGATATACATACTTTTCGTTGAGTATTGAGTTGGTACTTTTTTATGCAAAGGTGATAATATTGTATGTTTTTTATTTTGATAAAGTATTTTGTTGATATTATATAAGCTGGCCAAAAAAATAATGTTTTCAAATTTTATTTGCATTTTTACTCATGAATCACTTCTTCACAACGATTGTGATGTAGTAATATGATAAAAATACGTGACTATCTGATGTATTTTTCCCTAAAAACTCAAAAATAATAAAAACTGCAGCATAACAATAAATTTAAAGGCATTTGACCTTGAACAGAAAAAGAATTTAGCCAGCGGCGGTTGATAATACAGTGAAGATTGTAAATTTCATTAAGTCGCAGCCTAAGCAATACCGACTTCTTGCCATTCTGTGCGATGAAATGAGTGAAAGTGCTGTCAAGATTGTTTGGGCTTGTTCATGAAATATGATTGTTTTTGTTGTAAAATTACGCGATGGGGCATAATTTTATCTTCTTTATTTCCTTATTTCTTGTTCTTTCTTTCTTCATTTTACACTTTTGACTTTTCTGTTTCTTGTTTTTTGTTTTCAGCATCATTTTCCTAATCATGGCTCTTCTTCACATTACTTTCAAATTGTTTTTGACTACTGCTTTCCTCATAATAATATTATAAGTCAAAATATATATTATTCTAGTATCCTATTCTGTAGAGTTTTGTAAGTAACTAATTTAACCATATGACTGGAATGGGGAAATATAAAAAGCTTTACTAAAAATTGAAACTAAGACTAATATATCACTTGAACAATATCTAAACACTCAAAAATATTTCACTCCAACAAATCTATTCAAAATGCTTTTTTAGTATTTAGTAAACAAAGGCAGCCATTTTGCTTAGCTTATATATTTTCATAAACTTTTTCATCAAAATTAGTTTCTTGTTCTTGAAAATATTTTTATTTAGGAAAATAACGATAAACCTCCAAGGAAAAAATCATGTCTAGTTAAGACGTATCAGTATAATTCCGCAATACCGTCAATATCCAGTGGAGTCAGAGCACTGAATGAAAACGTTAGCCCTCCAAAAAAGAAGTAAGATTTGATCTCGAAAATATATGTATATTCACTTACAACAAAACCACAAACTGAAAAATCTTACAAGATGCTTTCAAGAAAAACATTAATCCGATTTAAATCCTTCAGACCTACAGCATCCAGTCAAAATTCTCCACAAACTGATATAAATAGAGAAAGATCATGGCGACTTGATTCCGCAAGTCTACCGACATCGAATCTGTATAAGATACCGATTGAAATAAATGAAGAAAACCATTTCGATATGGTTCCGCAAGCCTATTACCATTCAGAGACAGTAGTGTACAAATTGAAGAAAAATAACGATATTGCCGTCAACATCTTATGAAAATAAATCAAAAATGGGTCTTTGTAACTGCTTGAATTTAAGATGCCATGGTTGCTTTGGAGAATGCTTAAAATGTGCTTCTAAGAAATGTGGACCAGAATGTAAGTTTAACCGACCGTTTTACATTAACAGAATCATTTATTTACATTCTGAAAAGGTTATCACAAACCCTTTGGTGAAATAAAAATCTTAATTGTGTTTTTTAATTGTTTTGAAGAAAAATGTTTATATATGTGTTTGAAATTGAAGGTATGTAGATTATTCATTCATATAAGATATACATGAATTTTTTTATAAAAATTTCAAACCTCGTTGAGCTCCAAAACTATTGATACGTTTACCTCCGTGTCCTTGCTGTTAATAAAAAAAGTTGTTTAAATAACTTAAGCAGATTGAATAAATTATTGTTAGTAATTTTTTCTTGTATAGATATAGTAATAATAGTAATAAAACAACACTGCCTATTGACATTTGCAGTGTTGCCGTTTCAGTTGGGAGGCGGGAAATTCAAACAAGAAAAGCCTTTTACATTAGCCTACAGAATGTTGTTATTGAGTAGAGAGTGAGTTTACTAATTCAATCAACTGATGATCTTGAATCAAATTATACTCGGTAATATTTTTTTGTTATGTACAAAACACATAGAGACTAATGGAGAACATTGAAACAGGTGTCAGACAGTGTAAAAGTGAGTGTGGTAATAGTAGTACATGTCTTGGATTTCTCAATGTGAATATTCTTCTAGTATCTTTAAAGGACTTTTACTTTTGTCAATTGTCCATTTAACAAATTTTGGGCAGCTGTGTGTATGTCCTCAGTGACGATTCATTGTACAATCAACCAATCAATATGTACATCATAAGTTTTTACATATATTTATTGTAATTAAATAATTACCTCTATTATTCAATTCACTTTCCCCATTTTGTATTCTATAAGCATCTTCATTAGCCATTCGAAAGTATTATCTGATGTGGAATTTTCAATATTGCCAATCATTTCCTTAATGCTTCTTTGAAACTTCTTAATTTGTTACTGTGCAATCCAATCAAACGTTCTTTCCATAATTGCATCCATTCAGGTTTGAGTTTAATATTGTAGGTATCTTCGGTTCCATTTTCCATTTCTTCACACCTATACAATTCGAAATTATGTATGATTGTAACATTCAAGTTCAGTTCAAATGATAAGCATTCTCACCTCTTATTCGAACTTATTCTTAAAGTCACACTCACTAATGAAAACATCAATTTGTGGTGAGCAAAATAGACAAGCTACAATTGCATCATATCGCCTATTCATATTGACAGCTAGCTAAAAAAGGATCAGAGCACTCTTTAGGATAGAATCTGAAGATTCATTCACTGAAAAGAAAATAAAAAAATCGCTCAATTTCACAGTTACAGTTTTGAAAAAAAACTTTTCACATCAACTTAATGAAAGTACTGAAGTTGCTTGCTAACTTGCTGACTTTTTGCTATTCTGTGTGATCAAATGGGAAGTGAGCAAAAAGCATTCCTGCTTCATTGTGAAGTACGGTGGGTCTCAAGAGGTAAAGTGCTGTCAAGATTGTTCAAGCTTCTTAAGGAAGTAATATTGTTTTTGTTGGAAAATCACAATAGGTCAGAAATTTTTCTTTTTGATTTCCTTATTTCCTGTTCCTTGTTCTCCTCAATATTATTTTACACTTCTCACTTTACTGTTATTTGTTCTTTGTTTTCAACATCATTTTCCTCATCGTGGCTCTTCTTCACATTACTTTCATCTTGTTTTTGACTTCTGGTTTCTTCATTATCTTTTAATATACTAGTTATTATTTTTATATCATGTATTTCAATTTTATTCCAGAGCCGATATCTTTTCGAGTATCTTCGCCAAATCCTCGCATCTGAGCCAAATACACTTAGATTTCTTAGTGTCCAAGGTTTACCCTCAATCCAATTTTCCATTAAGTTATGGGAAGTTTGCTGGAGTATAATCAAGAATAGTACCTCATTTTTTGTATATTCTTTCATTCGTTTACTCATATATTCTCCATTATTTCCTATCTTACTTAATGAACTTTTGTATCAAATTTAGTTTCAACCATTTTTATGTATTCTATTATCCAGTCTGACACTTAACGTTTGTGTTCCAGTGAAAATATTATAACATTCTGAAGAAAGCATTCATCAAAATGTTTGTTTCCAATACCTTTTACACTTATGTCACGTTTTGTAGATTTCATCATGCTTTGATCTTCTAGTTTTTTAAATGTGTACTCATCGCCTCTCATTGTGGTTATTATTATCACTTATGAATACAGATATATTGAATGTCATTTCTCTTATAGATATAGCTGAAAAATTTTTGAGTGACCTTACCTTTTAATTGTTCTGTATCTCCTTCATACAGCTTAGACAATTTTTCAAATATTTCATCATTTACCAGTACAGCTCATAATATGTGTTATGTATGTATGTACAAATGTATGTTTTTATATATTCATAATCATGAATACTACTCGGTACCTATGCGGTTTATAACCAAGTCCATAATTCTATATGCTTTTAAAGTTATTCCATTTATGTTACAGTTTCCAGAAAAGTTTTTTGTTCTAATGAATTTTCGTTTTTAGTTTCGTAATCCGAATTATTTATTTATACAGTGAAAAGTCTCGGACCTATAACTTGTTGTTTTTAGTATTATTAGAATAAAAATATCCTTTTTATTGTTATAACTTAATATATAGACAGATATGCAATAACCTAAACTGTCTAATATCACTAGGAGCCAACTTCACAGCGTACTAGCATGTTGCCATTTTAACTTTCAACACAAAAAATATTCTATGCAACGTTGTAAAATATTATTTTTGTGATAATACGTTGTCTAACTCTAAAGAATATTCTTTATACAATGGTTATACTATTATTACTCATATAGGTAAGACTCCTATATGGACAGTTGGTATTACATATATGTCTACATATTTTCATTTTATTTGTTTCAGATAGTTAAATCATCGTAATTATAGCGGTTTTATTTCGTGATGTACAACGCGAAAAATCGTTTTTTTCTTAAATATACGTAAAGATATCATCAATTGATGATTTCGATTGGTTAACGAGATAAACATTTCAAAGTGCTTAAATTTCAAAAGTCAACAATTGTCAAAAATATTTTTTTAAGTGAATGAAAGTAAGACGGTTAATAAGTGTTATTTGTATATTAAAATTGTAGAAGTTTTAAAATGCCGTCGACTTTGAGTAAAGAAACCAATTTGTATTACAAAAATTTGGTAGTGACAAAATTCAATAACTGGTTGAAAATGGTTAAGGAGAAGAAAAAACAAACTTATCAAAACCAAAACTCAACGGTATCGCTCCAAGCTCCAAAGGAGGAAAAAGATGCTAACGATACGAAGATTATCGTGACTCCTGCAGATAAGTTCGATGCATCACCACCAATGAACTGTAGCGACGCCAATTCCAAGGAAGTTCTAAACAGAAAAGATGCGAAAGAGGAGGAACATATGGATTTTTTGAACGAGAGCTTCTACGAGAAAATGAGATTACTTCAAGAATTCAGAAACGTCGGTCTCTACGTGTATTGCGACTCTTGCGATAAGTATAGATACCTGCCCGACGTGAAAGATCCCCTAGATCTACCTGACAAATGGTATTGTTGGATGAATCCAGATGGGAGGTATAATAGATGCGAAATCAAGGAACAATCGATCGACGATAAAGAAAAGGAGCTGATGATATTTAATAAATATAACGCGGGTAGCATCGTCTGGGCGAAAATCGAAGGTTATCCATGGTGGCCGGCTATGGTGGAAGATGATCCGGAAATCGAGAATTATTTTTGCTTGAAAGATTCCTTAGAACCGGTAAGTCTAATATTTCTCTTGGTTACTTTCATTAGGTTAGTGTTGTAAGTACCATTTTTTTAGTTCATGTCACGTACATGTATACAGGGTATACAGGGTGATTTGTTTACTTATTCCAATATTTCATTTGGAGTGGAAATCGAAATAAATTTCAAGTTACCTTAAATAGAGTGCGATTCTTTTTATCAACTGAAAATGGAGAGTGGGAAATTTGTAAACTAGTATACAGCTTTATTTTTTTTTAATTTGTAAATTTTGATGGCCATATACAGGGTGATTAATCGACTTTTTTTCGTAATATATTTTGATAAAATTCTTGAAACGACACAAGGTATTGGATCTATGGAGTTAGTTACACTGTGTATTGAGGGATAACGATTATTTTCAGACGCACTACCACGTGACATTTTTCGATTCCGACGCGGTGACTAGATCTTGGGTGAAGGCCGAAAATTTGAAACCGTTCTTGAAAAATATCGACGATAACCTTGTGCTGAACGATAAATTCAATAAACTCAAACTCAGGATGGACGTAGCCGTCAAACAGGCTAAAGAAGCCGTCGAAATGAAGCTGCTCGACAGACTGAAAAAGTACAGCTTCATATATAGATATGCGAAATCTTCGAGAAACACGAAGCGACAGAGATACGCGAGTGAGGATGGCGGCGGTAAACAAAAGAAACGCGCGAACTTGGGTGATGAGACGGAATCTTCGGCGGAAGACTACGAAGAAGAAGAAGAAGAGGAGCAAGAAGTAGAGGAGGATGAAGAAGAGAAGGAGGATGAAATATGAGGAGAATAGCAGAAAGATACTTTTGAGTGATGGTGTCGTGATTTGAAGGAAAAATGTTCGTTCTAATTTTTGATAAAAATTTGTTAATTTTCTCAATAAAGTTTGTTATAAAATCATTTTTTTTTTATTAATTTTATGCAAATCATTTTTTATGCCTAATTTCAACAGTTTCAGCCTTATCCTTAAATAAAAAAATAAAATTCACATATAACAGGGGAAACAAATAGAGATTAGAGAAATTAGAGTAGTCTGGGATACAGTTCTCACTCACCTCATCAACATTACAGAAGGAGCTGTTATTATACCGATACTCAATCGGTTCATCCTATACATGCCTCTATGGTTGGTAATAGTTTGAATGACACTGCCCCGCTGGTATACTTTCGAAAGCAAATATGCTTAATATGGATCCAGCTTGAAAAAGTATGTGGGACACTCCAATCGGGTTTCGGAATAACCACCACAAGGGAGCCCAAGTCGATAGTGACAACAATTTCAAACTGCTCATACAATAAAGGAGTGAACAGTATAAAATAGAACAACAATGAAATTGTATTAAAACATACATATAAAATAAACGAAGTAAAGCTAAATCCTAAAATATACACAGATCTTCTTTGAAATAAACAAATTTAGTTCTGTTTAGAGGTTGAGTAAATACAAAAAGATTATTATTATCTTTGGAATTTACATAATCTAAATATAACTCATTAAATACAGGGTGATTTTATATTCGACCGACAATGCTTTACCACAGAGAGATCTAAATAAATGATTCATTTTGATATAGGAATCTGAATCCTTACGTGGCCTAGTTGTTGAGACTGGAACATTTTTGTTTTAAATTGTCTGAATATTTTTAGTTGAAAAACTAATAACCTTTTATGGAACTAAAACGATCTTTCTTTTTTCTTAATTTCAAAAATTTCCCATTTTCTGAACAATTCTCTTGTTCATTGGCAAACAGAAACATCATCTAAATAGTTTTAGTTTGAAAATAACAAAGTATAAGACATCAATCAATACAAAATATAAGTCAAAGTTTTAAAATTTCTATACAAAATCTGTTGTAAAAAATTACTGAGCGTAACCCAGCAATTAAGTTGGCAAGGATGATTATGATGTCAAAAAAAAATGGTTACTTTTCAGATTCAAGTCATTTTGTGTAGTTTTACTTCTAATATAATAAAAGTATAGAAGAACCTGTATAAATTTCTTTTATTTATACTATAGAAGAAACGAATATTACAACAGATTATGGGCCCAGGCCAGATTTAATAAGCTTCAGTTAATTTCAAAGTAAAGTATAAAAGCTAACCTAAAAAATAAGGCGTGCCGGCTTGGCTTGTAAAGCAAATTAAAAGCAGAAATGGAATCTGAAAGTGTAAAGTTTACTTTCGCCAGATTAGACAACAACAATTATCAAAATTGGAAATTTAGAATTAAAATGTTGCTTACACGAGAAGGAAATTGGTCTGTTGTAGAAGAGGCAATACCAAATGAACCATCTGTTGAATGGAAACGTAAAGATGAAAAAGCACAATCTACAATTTCATTAAGTATCGAAGACAATCAAATAGCACACATTTATAAATGCAAGAATGCGAAAGAAATGTGGAATGAACTGCAAAAGGTACATGAAAGAAATAATTTAAGTAACAAGTTGTATTTATTGAGGAAGCTGTATCAGTCTAGACTTGAAAATAAACCAATGCATGAATACATTAAAGAAATACTAGAATTAGTTGAAAGACTACGAGGAGTTGGTGAGACTATTAAGTATTTCCATGTAGCTGCATTATTGTTAGGTGGATTGCCAGAAAGTTATTCCACATTAGTAACAGCATTAGATGCTGGGCCAGATGATGAATTGACTCTTGAATATGTAAAGGGAAAACTAATGGATGAGTATAAAAGAAAAGAAGATACCAGTTCGACAGAGACGGCATTAAACACAAATAAAAAGTTTTCGAAGAAGATGAAAGAAAAAATAGAATGTTATTATTGTCATAGAAAAGGTCACTACAAAAAAGATTGTTTTTTCATGAAGAAAGACAGAAATAAGGGAAAGCAACATGCCAAAGTAACTGTTGAAGGTGATGAGTTGTCTGACTCAGTTTTTTGTTTCAATGTTTCCGGTAACAGTAAAAATAATCTAGAATGGTATATTGATTCAGGGGCTACAAGTCACAGGTCAAATAATCCAGAATTATTTATTAAATTGGACTATTCAAAGTTAAATAAAATTATAGTTGCAAATGGACAGGAAATGCAAGTCAAAGGTAAAGGTGATATTTTAGTAAAAACAGAAATTTCAGGTAAATGCATAAGTTTAAAATTTAAAGATGTTTTATTTGTACCTGAGCTAAGCAATAATCTGTTTTCGGTGTCTAAAATTACAAAAGCTGGTTATAACATAAAGTTTGATGATTGTAATTATATAGAAATTAATAATTCTATTATAGCCACAGGAAAATACTGTAATGGTTTATATAAATTAAACACGTTTTCAGAAAAAGTAAATATTGTAAAAATGTGTGAGGAAATGAATAATTATATACATACATGGCATAGACGTTTAGGTCACAGAAGCCCGGATGATATAAAAATGATAGTAAGTAAAGATTTAGCTATTGGCATAAAAATAAATGATTGTGGTCAGAAAAAACAATGTGTCACTTGTATTGAAGGTAAATTAATGAGGAAATCTTTTCCTAAAAAATCAGAAAGTAAGACGTTTAAAGTTCTTGATATAATCCATAGTGATATATGTGGACCTATGAGAACCCCTACTGTTGGTAAAAATAAATATTTTTTGACTTTAACTGATGATTTTTCAAGATATACCACACTTTATTTGTTAGAATCTAAAGATGAAGTATATATTAAACTAAAGGAATTCATTCTAGAAGTCAAAAATATTTTTGGGGTCTATCCAAAAACATTTAGAAGTGATAATGGAGGGGAATATACAGGGGTAGCTGTGCAGAAGCTACTCAAAAGTTTTGGTATAAGCTTTCAGTCGACTGCACCATATTGTCCAGAGCAAAATGGTGTGTCGGAGAGGAAAAATAGAACATTGATGGAATCGGCAAGGTGTATGTTATTAGATACTAATTTACCCCATAAATATTGGGGGGAAGCAGTAACAAATGCTAACTACATTTCTAATAGACTACATACTAAAAGTAAAGAAAAGACACCTTATGAGTTATGGATTGGAAAGAAACCTGATTTATCATATTTCATTACATTTGGTTCTCAGGCTTTTGTTTACATTCCAAAAGAAAAAAGATCTAAACTAGAGAAAAGAGCAAAAACAGGTATTATGGTGGGATACAGTGAAAATAGAAAAGCTTATAGAATTCTAGATACAGATACAGATAAAATTATTGTAAGTCGTAATGTAAAATTTAATGAATTTCTGAATCAACCTTTTAAAAATATAAATAATTGTAAGGCTGAAACTAGCAACTCAGATCCTGATTCAGCAATTACTGTTGACCTACAAACATAAACTAAACCTGGAGTGGATGATAGTGACATAAATGAAGAAGGTGGAGGATCAAATAATAATATCAATGAAGAAGAAAATGAAATTCCAGAAGAAACTGGAGGTGAAAACTTTGAGGAAATTAATGATCAAGAAATTGTAACCAGATCAGGAAGGGTGTCAAAGAAAAGAAATTATGAAGGTTACATTTCATACAATGTGATGAATAAGGAAACTTATAATGAAATGCAAGATCCAAAGACCGTAGATGAAGCGATGTCAAGAAGTGACAGAAGAAATTGGGAAAAAGCAATGGAACGAGAGTACGAATCATTAATGAAAAATGAGGCATGGATTTTAGTAGACCGTCCATCAAACAAAAATGTTGTGCAAAATAAGTGGGTGTTTTGTTTAAAAAGGAATTCAAATAATGAAATACGATATAAAGCACGGCTAGTTGCAAAGGGTTTCACACAAACCTTTGGTATAGATTATTTTGAAACTTTTTCACCTGTAGTTAGATACTCTACAATAAGAATATTGTTTGCTTTATCTGTAGAATTAAGTTTAGATATTGACCACTTAGAAGTAGAAACTGCATTTTTAAACGGAAACTTGGATGAAGAAATTTACATGGTGCAACCTGAGGGGTTTATTCTAAAAAATAATGAAAATAAAGTATGTTTATTAAAAAAGGCTATATATGGATTAAAGCAATCCTCCAGAATTTGGAATATTAAAGTAAAAAATGTCTTAAAAGACTTAGGTTTTCAGCAATCAAGTTTTGAACCACGTATATTTTTCCAAAACAAGGACAAATTTATAATTCTAGTGGCCCTTTATGTTGATGATTTTTTAATTTGTTCAAATTCCTCAGTTTTTAAAACCAACTTCAAACAGGAATTGTCAAAACAATTTAAAATTAAAGACTTGGGGCTAATCAAATATTTTTTAGGTTTAAATATTGATTTTGACAAACAAAACAATATGATTAAAGTTAATCAGAGGAACTATATTTTAGAATTATTAGAGCGTTTCAAGTTAGGTGATGCTAAAACTGTTTTGACTCCTATTGAAGTCGGTTTAAAATTGAAGCCATATTTGTTAGTGGTTTTTTAAATGAGTTTTGTGAGACTAAGCCCGTAATTCTTTTCAATGGCAGCCAAAGTGCACAAAAATTGTTAAAAAACCCTGTTTACCATAACAGAACTAAACATATAGACACTAAGTACCATTTTGTAAGGGAAGTAATTGAAAAAAAATTTGGTTGAAATTAAATACATGCCTACTGAAAAAATGGTAACAGATCTTTTAACAAAAGGGCTGCATAATCCCAAGCATATTTTTTGTACTAAAAATATTGGTCAAAATTAATTGCTGGTTTAAGGGGTAGTGTTGTAAAAAATTACTGAACGTTGTTAAGTTGGCAAGGATGATTATTATGTCAAGAAAAGATAAAAAAAAATGGTTACTTTCAGATTCAAGTCATTTTGTGTAGTTTTACTTCTAATATAATAAAAGTATAGAAGAACCTGTATAAATTTCTTTTATTTATACTATAGAAGAAACTAATATTACAACAAAATCTGTCACACTGGGATTTTCTAGAAAACCAAAATAACTTCACAATTTTCAATAATTATTTTGATTTAGTTACATATTCACTCAGAAGTTCAATCAAGACAGATAAAGTGTGTTAAGTAAATGGATTACAAAAACATTTGTGTGAAGATCAATTATAGAAACGAGCACTATTATACAAAATCAGAAACAATTTTTCTATATAGAGAAAATTCTAATTTCAAATTAACTTCTGTTAACAATGTGATTTTTAATTATAAGAAATTTTTTAATCAAGAAAAATGGCAAGTAACAAAAGCAGTTCTATACGATTCCCATTATATTATTATCGAAAAAATTTGAGAGCATTCATTTGCTATTTTTCAAAGAGCCCAAGTCTATAGTGACAACAATTTCAAGCTGCTCATACAATAAAGGAGTGAACAGTATAAAATAGAGCAACAATGAAATTGTATTAAAACATACATATAAAATAAACGAAGTAAGGCTAAATCCTAAAATATACACAGATCTTCTTTGAAATAAACAAATTTAGTTCTGTTTAGAGGTTGAGTAAATACAAAAAGATTATTATTATCTTTGGAATTTACATAATCTAAATATAACTCAGTAAATACAGGGTGATTTTATATTCGACCGACAATGCTTTACCACAGAGAGATCTCAATAAATGATTCATTTTGATATAGGAATCTGAATCCTTACGTGGCCTAGTTGTTGAAACTGGAGCATATTTTGTTTTAAATTGTCTGAATATTTCTAGTTGAAAAACTAATAACCTTTTATGGAACTAAAACGATCTTTCTTTTTTCTTAATTTCAAAACTTTCCCATTTTCTGAACAATTCTCTTGTTCATTGGCAAACAGAAACATCATCTAAATAGTTTTAGTTTGAAAATAACAAGGTATAAGACATCAATCAATACAAAATATAAGTCAAAGTTTTAAAATTTCTATACAAAATCTGTCACACTGGGATTTTCTAGAAAACCAAAATAACTTTACAATTTTCAATAATTATTTTTGTCCGTACATTAAAATTAGGATTTAGTTACATATTCACTGAGAAGTTCAATCAAGACAGATAAAGTGTGTTAAGTAAATGGATTACAAAAACATTTGTGTGAAGATCAATTATAGAAACGAGCACTATTATACAAAATCAGAAACAATTTTTCTATATAGAGAAAATTCTAATTTCAAATTAACTTCTGTTAACAATGTGATTTTTAATTATAAGAAACAAAAGCAGTTCTATACGATTCCCATTATATTATTATCGAAAAAATTTGAGAGCATTCATTTGCTATTTTTCAAAGAGCATAAACTAGAAAGTAATTATAATAATAATTTCAAATTGTTCACAGTATCCAGTACAAGATGAGTAATTATTGAACTTACCACTGAATTTTAAAGTTGTTCTAATTCAGTCAGAGTAATGATAATCTTTCCTTTAAGAAATAATCCTTTGATAATTTGCAGTTATTACAAATACCAAAATCAGTAGATATCTTATAAATCACTTCTTTCTGTAGTTTTTTGTATCTTTCGACCAAATGGATCAAATTACATATTTTCTTCAATACCTTTAGTGAGTTACTAATTCAATCAAATAACCATTTGATATCAAATTATACGTAGTAATATTTTGTTTGTTTGTTTGTTTGTTTTGTACAAATCACATAGAAACTAGAGGAGTACATCGAAACCGGCGTCAGACAGTATAATAGTAAGTGTGGTGGTAGCAGTAGGTAGTAGTAAATGCAGCACACAAATTGTCCTCGCGTACTTTATGAAATAATCAACACTTTTCCATTCAATCAAACGTTTATTCCATAATTGTATCCATTCGAGTTAAAGATCATTATTGGAGGTATCTTCGGCTCCATTTTCCAATTCTCCATACTTATACAATTCTAAATTAGGTATGATTGTATCAATCAAGTTCAGAAAGAAATCATTTTCATTTACGTTTCAAACGATAAGCATTCTCAGATCTTATTTGAACGTTTTAGCTAGTCTCCCTTATAATCTATAATATCTCAACCAAGTCACATACAATCAAAACTTTTCAGAACAGTTCTCCATTACTCGTTTAGTTCGATTTGCACATATAATGTTTAATTTGTACAAAGTGATTAGATTGGTTAAATGGTAATTGCCTTAAAAATACTTATTTAAAAACAAGTGATAAGACAAAATTCATTTATTAATAATTTATAATAATAAACATCTCAATGCAAAACTTATTTTTATTAGGCTAGTTTAGAATTTTTAAAAGAAGTCCCTAAGAAGGCAAAACCGAACCATAAGTACATTGCTGATTATTTGAAATATGGTTTTTGTGGTTACTGACACAGATGACAACCTGCTACCTCAGTGTGTTTTATGTTTCGAAGTATTTACTGATGAGAGTATGAAACCTTCAAAACTGTAAAGACTTTTCACAAAAAAAAACATATGTATTTCTTTCAGAACAAAGAAAAAGAATTCTTAAAGTCAAACTCAATAACGAAAACATCAATTTCTGGTGAGAAAAATAGACAAGCTACATTTGCATCTTATCGCCTATTCATGTTGATAGCTAAAAAAGGAACAGAACACTCTGTAGGTTAGAATCTGAAGTTTCATTCACTGAGAAGGAAGCAAAAAAAAATCGGTCAAATTCACTATTACAGTTTAAATAAAACAAACTTTTCACTTCAACTTGATGAAAGTACTGAAGTTGCTGGCCAGGCTAATCTATTAGCCTTTGTTTTTTGTTTTCACATTACTTTCATCTTGTTTTTGACTTAAATTGACTAATAATTATAATAAATAAGCATATCCTCATTAAAAACCTATATGTTTGTCTCGAAGATTTGTTGGTACACGTGTATAGTAAATTTGTATTCAAATAAAACTAGTATTTGATATTATTTCTTTCAAACATTCTATGCTAGATAAAACAAAAACATAAATGAATACAGTTACGTAGCAATGTTGCCTAGCTTATATTTTTTCATAAACATTCTCGCCAAAATTATTTTCTTGATCTTTGTTTAGATCAATTGTGGGAAATATTGTCCATTAACCAAATTTAGTGAGAACTAGAGCCACATTCTTATTGGTTTTTAATAATATTACGATGTATAAATAAATATATTTGAAACGTAACATGCATCCAGATAATAAACAAATAATTTGTAAAATTTGACAACATTGAGGTTTACTGTAAGTTGGCTTCAGTTATATTGCAACATGCCAGCTGGGTTAATGTTTTTTATACGTCCAAGGTCAAAGTAAACCAAAGTTTCAAACAAAGGAACTTCGGAATTCATTATAATGTTAGAAACGGAATTGGTATCTAGTTGGAAAACTTAAGTTTTGTTTAAGTTTTATACGTGAAGATTAAGTGAATGTAGTTTATGTAATGAAGTAAATTTTGACTGAAAATGTATAAATTTTTAAAATTTTGATTCTTATAGTAGGTATGTACAATTATTTTTCACATTTTCTACACCTTTAACTAAGTAATTTGATAAAAATACTCACGTATACAACACAATGTTTCATGTTGATGAATATGCTTTTAAGGTGTTGGCAAGTGTTTGAATATCTTTTTTAATAACAAGTATAAGCACTACACCAATACTGGAAGTAGTTTACAAATAATTTATTTTTAGGTAAAGCAGCGTGATTTCTCATTTACCAAAATGGCCTCTAATAAAAAAGAATTGTATGTACTCTAACATATTTACTAATTTCGCTATGGTAGCTTGATCTGAACTGGGCCTGGAAATTTGTAGTGTAACGTCTGTGAATGTCAAGTTACAAAAAAAGAATTAGATTATTGAAGTAGCAACAAGAGAACAGCATCTACCCGGCTTTGAAGATTTTTGCAGTGATTCTATCATTTAGGAAATATTTTTGGAAATTTGATAAAACAGTCCCCAACAACACATTTTTTTTAAATATTTACCTGTATATAATGATTGATATAATAGGAGCGTTTGGATGGATTCACATGGGGATCTTTAGTAGTTTTGGAGTACCTACCTTATGGAATTGCAAGATAAAGATCATTCAAATGAACTGTGGTATTTCTGCACAATAAATAAATGATAGAAAAGATCCTCGTATTGTTCTGACACATCTTACTTGTTTTATTCATATTTCTGAGGTAAGAAAATAAAATATTGAGTAATTTTTGATTGGTTTGATTTAAAGAGACTCCACCCCAATTGTGAAGAATAAGTAACTTGTAGTTTACAATGAATTGTTGAAAAATGTTGCCAGTGAGTTGATATTTGTCTAAATATTAATATTTTTCTAATAAATTTACTCTTAATCAAAATAATTAGTAGTTGCTCATCAATATTTGATATTAAATCATATATTTTGTTAAGTATTTTAGGTGACTTCCTTTGAAAATCTCAAACTAGTCTGAAAAAAAATAACCTTAGCAATGTCATGTTTCCATCAAATTATTGTCTTTACCAGTTTTTGAATAAGAACTTTCAAGTCACTTCCCATTTCATCACTTTGTACAAATTCAACACTATATCTGCCAATGAAACTGAATGAGTAATGAAGAATTTTCCTGAAAAGTCCTGTATGCATATGACTTGGTTAGTGTAAATTTAGCTTAGGGAATACATTGTAATGCAACTTAATGGTTTACTGCACTCCATGTCTAAGGTATTTTAGAGTTGTTGAATATTGAAGAAACATGTTTGTTTGAATTGGGTGAGGTAATGCCATTTCTACTGATACATACCCACACACTTTTGTTTTGTTTTTTTAGCTTCTCAACAACCAGTTGAAAGTATATTGTTATCAAGTCATTCTAATGGAAGCAAAAACGTTGAGAGAACGAAAAGGGAACAGTATTCTTTTCAAAACAAGTCCTAAACATCAAAATGTAGGCTTACAGCTGTCCTGTGGAAGGTATCTATTTTATATTAATTATATGTATAAAGAATTTTGAGGGGACCACATTTCTAAATGTTTTCGCACATTTGTTCTTAGCTTTTCAACTCTCTGTCATCCTTTACTGTTACGAGATATATAGAATAATTGTAGATAAGTATAATTTTGAATATGCCTCTTTTTGTTACTCCTTTTAATTTTGTTGGTACATGTCTTCTTTTTCACCCGATGTATTTTTTATAGATTATCTTCTAAAGCAGAAGATCAAAATTCATTATTTTCATTATTAAAATGGAGTTTATCACTCCACTCTATCATAATCCTTTTTTTTTTTCATGTTTAAAACTCATCGGATTGATTCCTTATCATATATAGCTGTCATAACAAATCCTGATCTCATTTTTTACATTGCTGACTTGCTGTACTATTATGACAAAAACTTTTTGTAAATTACTGACATCCAACCCAATTTTACTTAGAAAATTGTTGAATTGTTAAACAAGATATTTTCTAAAGCGACTCATTTCTTCAATAATTCACTTTATTTTCTTCATTTTCCTGATTTTCATGTCTCTTCTTATTTTAACTCATGCAAGAAGTTATAACTTCATAACTTTCACAGTATGTATTATATCTTAAATATTCATATTATTACAAAAATTCATGCGTTTAAAAAAAAGTAAAGGTGGTAGGAAGCTTTTGTTTTTTATAAACATCGCTAGAGTGTAGATTTTCTAAAGATATATAATTTTTTTCGATATCTTTTTGCTAACCAGAGTTGTAATTGGACCATTTCGACGAAATTCCAAGTTGCATGATTTGCGAAATTTATCAGTGTAAAGGTGGAAACAATGTAACGGCTTTTTGTGATGGTTATTGAGCAGCTGTTCCTCTTTATTTATCGAGAACAGATATTAATACATATTTCCATAATGCAGGTACTACAGATGAATTTCTTCTAAATTTTAATGATTTATTTAATATACTTAAATCTCGTAATAGATTGGCAAAATAAATATTTTAAAAATCACTTAGCTCACGAACAAATTATTATTATTATATATTTGTAGTAATGTGAGAAGCCATGATGAGGAAAATGATGCTGAAAAGAAGTAAGAATGCTTATCGTTTGAAACGTATATGAGCATGATTTCTTTCTGGACTTGAATGGTACAATCATACATAATTTCGAATTGTATAAGTATGAAGAAGAATTGGAAAATGGAGTCGTAGATACCTTCAATAATGATCTCAAATCTGAATGGATATAATTATAGAATAAACGGTTGATTGGATTGCATAGTGACAAATTGTGAAGTGTCAAATAAGCATTAAGAAAACGAATGACAATATCTGGCTGGCGGGAGGCGCTAGTGTCTATAGAATTGAATTTAATTAGGCATCTGGCCAGCAGGGTGCGCTAGTGTCTATGGAACCGTGTTTAGTTTGGCGTCTGGCCGGCAGGGGCTCTACTGTCTATGGAATCGTATTTAATTTGGCGTTTGACCGACAGGAGGCGCTTGTGTCTATGGAACCTTGTTTAGTTTGGCGTCTATGGAACCGTATTTAGTTTGGTGTCTAATTGGCGGGGGCGCTAGTGTGTATAGAAATTGAACACAAAGAGAATTTTTATTTAGTTTAACTTGCGGCCGCTAAGTACTTTCAGTTCGACTATTCCTCGCTAGATGGCGCTAGTTCGTGTTTTAGTTTATCGTTTGGACGGCAGAGGGCGGCAGTGTGTATAGAATCGTGTTTAGTTTGACGTCCGGCCGGCAGAGGGCGCTAGTGTCTATAGAATCGGGTCTAGTTTGGCGTCTGACCGACAGGAGGAGCTGGTGTGTATAGAAATCGAACACAAATAGTATTTTTATCAAGATCAACTTGCAGCCGCTAGGTACTTCCAGTTTGACTATTCCTCGCCAGATGGCGTAAGTTCGTGTTTGGTTAGTTTGGCGATCGGTCAATAGAAAAGTGTTTAATTTGACGTTTGGCTAGCGGGAGGCGCTAGTGTCTATGGAATCTTGTTTAGTTTGGCGTTTGGCCGGCAGAGGTCGCTGGTGTCTACAGAATCGTATTTAATTTGGCGTTTTGCTAGCGAGAGGCGCTTTCGTTTATGGAACCGTGCTTAATTTGGAGTCTAGCCGGTAGGGGGCGCTAGTAACTATAGAATCGTATTTTAGTTTGGCGATTTGTTGAAATAGATTTATATGTCTATAGAATCGTGTTTAATTTGACTTTTGACTAGTGGGAGGCACTAGTGTCTATGGAATCTTGTTTAGTTTGGCGTCTGGCCGGCAGAGGTAACTGATGTCTACAGAATCGTATTTAATTTTGCGTTTTGCTAGAGAGAGGCGCTTTTGTTTATGGAACTGTGCTTAATTTGGCGTCTGGCCGGTAGGGGGCGCTAGTAACTATAGAATCGTATTTTAGTTTGGCGATTTGTTGAAATAGATTTATATGTCGTGTTTAATTTGAATTTTGGCTAGCAGGAGGCGCCAGTGTTTATGGGAATTTGTTTAGTTTGGCGTTTGGCTCGCTGGGGGCGCTACTGTCTATGGAATCGTGTTTAATTTGGCGTTTGACCGGCAGTAGGCGCTAGTGTCCATAGAATAGTGTTTTAGCTTGGCGATTGGTCGACAGTGATAGATAGTGTCTATAAAATCGTGTTTAATTTGGCGTTTGGATAGTGGGAGGCGCTAGTGTGTATAGAAATTAAACACAAATAGAATTTTTATTTAGTTCAACTTGCGGCCGCTAAGTTTTGTTAAGACTGGTATAAGGGTCCTATTTACCCTTTCCACTTCTCCATTACCTCGTGGGACTTCACAAGTTGTTAACACATGTTTAATATTTTCTTCTCGACAATATGATTCGAATTTTTCAGAACGGAACGCGGATCCTCTGTCAGATATTATCCTTGACGGGCTTCCAAATATTTTATGCTAAGACAACATATCACTTCTTTCGTCGTGGTTGATTTTGTTGATTTTAGGATGAAACGTTCCTTCTTTCTCTCCTACAGGACGAGGTGATATATTTTACGCTATTTTTCAAGACAACATGTCACTTCTTTCGTCGTGGTTTATTTTGTTGGGTAAAGCCACACAAATTTGGAAAAGTCAGTGAATATGTAACTAAATCAAAAGAATTGTTGAAAATTGTCAAGTTATTTTGGTTTTCTAGAAAATCCCAGTGTGACAGATTTTGTTGTAATATTCGTTTCTTCTATAGTATAAATAAAAGAAATTTATACAGGTTCTTCTATACTTTTATTATATTAGAAGTAAAACTACACAAAATGACTTGAATGTGAAAGTAACCATTTTTTTTTATCTTTTCTTGACATAATAATCATCCTTGCCAACTTAATTGCTGGGTTACGTTCAGTAATTTTTTACAACACTACCCCTTAAACCAGCAATTAATTTAGACCAATATTTTTAGTACAAAAAATATGCTTGGGATTATGCAGCCCTTTTGTTAAAAGATCTGCTACCATTTTTTCAGTAGGCATGTATTTAATTTCAACAAAATTTTTTTCAATTACTTCCCTTACAAAATGGTACTTAGTGTCTATATGTTTAGTTCTGTTATGGTAAACAGGGTTTTTTAACAATTTTTGTGCACTTTGGTTGTCATTGAAAAGAATTACGGGCTTAGTCTCACAAAACTCATTTAAAAAACCACTAACAAATATGGCTTCAATTTTAAACCGACTTCAATAGGAGTCAAAACAGTTTTAGCATCACCTAACTTGAAACGCTCTAATAATTCTAAAATATAGTTCCTCTGATTAACTTTAATCAAATTGTTTTGTTTGTCAAAATCAATATTTAAACCTAAAAAATATTTGATTGGCCCCAAGTCTTTAATTTTAAATTGTTTTGACAATTCCTGATTGAAGTTGGTTTTAAAAACTGAGGAATTTGAACAAATTAAAAAATCATCAACATAAAAGGCCACTAGAATTATAAATTTGTCCTTGTTTTGGAAAAATATACATGGTTCAAAACTTGATTGCTGAAAACCTAAGTCTTTTAAGACATTTTTTACTTTAATATTCCAAATTCTGGAGGATTGTTTTAATCCATATATAGCCTTTTTTAATAAACATACTTTATTTTCATTATTTTTTAGAATAAACCCCTCAGGTTGCACCATGTAAATTTCTTCATCCAAGTTTCCGTTTAAAAATGCAGTTTCTACGTCTAAGTGGTCAATATCTAAACTTAATTCTACAGATAAAGCAAACAATATTCTTATTGTAGAGTATCTAACTACAGGTGAAAAAGTTTCAAAATAATCTATACCAAAGGTTTGTGTGAAACCCTTTGCAACTAGCCGTGCATTATATCGTATTTCATTATTTGAATTCCTTTTTAAACAAAACACCCACTTATTTTGCACAACATTTTTGTTTGATGGACGGTCTACTAAAATCCATGCCTCATTTTTCATTAATGATTCGTACTCTCGTTCCATTGCTTTTTCCCATTTTCTTCGGTCACTTCTTGACATCGCTTCATCTACGGTCTTTGGATCTTGCTTTTCATTATAAGTTTCCTTATTCATCACATTGTATGAAATGTAACCTTTATAATTTCTTTTCTTTGACACCCTTCCTGATCTGGTTACAATTTCTTGATCATTAATTTCCTCAAAGTTTTCACCTCCAGTTTCTTCTGGAATTTCATTTTCTTCTTCATTGATATTATTATTTGATCCTCCACCTTCTTCATTTATGTCACAATCATCCACTCCAGGTTTAGTTTTTGTTTGTAGGTCAACAGTAATTGCTTAATCAGGATCTGAGTTGCTAGTTTCAGCCTTACAATTATTTATATTTTTGAAAGGTTGATTCAGAAATTCATTAAATTTTACATTACGACTTATAATAATTTTATCTGTATCTGTATCTAGAATTCTATAAGCTTTACTATTTTCACTGTATCCCACTATAATACCTATTTTTGCTCTTTTCTCTAGTTTAGATCTTTTTTCTTTTGGAATGTAAACAAAAGCCTGAGAACCAAATGTAATGAAATATGATAAATCAGGTTTCTTTCCGACCCATAACTCATAAGGTGTCTTTTCTTTACTTTTAGTATGTAGTCTATTAGAAATGTAGTTAGCAGTTGTTACTGCTTCCCCCCAATATTTATGGGGTAAATTAGCATCTAATAACATACACCTTGCCGATTCCATCAATGTTCTATTTTTCCTCTCCGACACACCATTTTGCTCTGGACAATATGGTGCAGTCGACTGAAAGCTTATACCAAAACTTTTGAGTAGCTTCTGCACAGCTACCCCTGTATATTCCCATCCATTATCACTTCTAAATGTTTTTGGATAGACCCCAAAAATATTTTTGACTTCTAGAATGAATTCCTTTAGTTTAATATATACTTCATCTTTAGATTCTAACAAATAAAGTGTGGTATATCTTGAAAAATCATTGGTTAAAGTCAAAAAATATTTCTTTTTATCTGATTTTTTAGGAAAAGATTTCCTCATTAATTTACACATTGTTTTTTCTGACCACAATCATTTATTTTTATGCCAATAACTAAATCTTTACTTACTATCATTTTTATATCATCCGGGCTTCTGTGACCTAAACGTCTGTGCCATGTATGTATATAATTATTCATTTCCTCACACGTTTTTACAATATTTACTTTTTCTGAAAACTTGTTTAATTTATATAAACCATTACAGTATTTTCCTGTGGCTATAATAGAATTATTAATTTCTATATAATTACAATCATCAAACTTTATGTTATAACCAGCTTTTGTAATTTTAGACACCGAAAACAGATTATTGCTTAGCTCAGGTACAAATAAAACATCTTTAAATTTTAAACTTATGCATTTACCTGAAATTTCTGTTTTTACTAAAATATCACCTTTACCTTTGACTTGCATTTCCTGACCATTTGCAACTATAATTTTATTTAACTTTGAATAGTCCAAATTAATAAATAATTCTGGATTATTTGACCTGTGACTTGTAGCCCCTGAATCAATATACCATTCTAGATTATTTTTACTGTTACCGGAAACATTGAAACAAAAAACTGAGTCAGACAACTCATCACCTTCAACAGTTACTTTGGCATGTTGCTTTCCCTTATTTCTGTCTTTCTTCATGAAAAAACAATCTTTTTTGTAGTGACCTTTTCTATGACAATAATAACATTCTATTTTTTCTTTCATCTTCTTCGAAAACTTTTTATTTGTGTTTAATGCCGTCTCTGTTGAACTGGTATCTTCTTTTCTTTTATACTCATCCATTAGTTTTCCCTTTACATATTCAAGAGTCAATTCATCATCTGGCCCAGCATCTAATGCTGTTACTAATGTGGAATAACTTTCTGGCAATCCATCTAACAATAATGCAGCTACATGGAAATCCTTAATAGTCTCACCAACTCCTCGTCGTCTTTCAACTAATTCTAGTATTTCTTTAATGTATTCATGCATTGGTTTATTTTCAAGTCTAGACTGATACAGCTTCCTCAATAAATACAACTTGTTACTTAAATTATTTCTTTCATGTACCTTTTGCAGTTCATTCCACATTTCTTTCGCATTCTTGCATTTATAAATGTGTGCTATCTGATTGTCTTCGATACTTAATGAAATTGTAGATTGTGCTTTTTCATCTTTATATTCTTATTGGTTTTTAATAATATTACGATGTATAAATAAATATTTTTGAAACGTAACATGCATCCAGATAATAAACAAATAATTTGTAAAATTTGACAACATTGATGTTTACTGTAAGTTGGCTTCAGTTATATTCAAACATGCCAGCTGGGTTAATGTTTTTTATACGTCCAAGGTCAAAGTAAACCAAAGTTTCAAACAAAGGAACTTCGGAATTCATTATAATGTTAGAAACGGAATTGGTATCTAGTTGGAAAACTTACTTATGTTTAAGTTTTATACATGATAAAGTGAATGTAGTTTATGTAATGAAGTAAATTTTGACTGAAAATGTATAAATTTTTAAAATTTTGATTCTTATAGTAGGTATGTACAATTATTTTTCACATTTTCTACACCTTTAACTAAGTAATTTGATAAAAATACTCACGTATACAACACAATGTTTCATGTTGATGAATATGCTTTTAAGGTGTTGGCAAGTGTTTGAATATCTTTTTTAATAACAAGTATAAGCACTACACCAATACTGGAAGTAGTTTACAAATAATTTATTTTTAGGTAAAGCAGCGTGATTTCTCATTTACCAAAATGGCCTCTAATAAAAAAGAATTGTATGTACTCTAACATATTTACTAATTTCGCTATGGTAGCTTGATCTGAACTGGGCCTGGAAATTTGTAGTGTAACGTCTGTGAATGTCAAGTTACAAAAAAAGAATTAGATTATTGAAGTAGCAACAAGAGAACAGCATCTACCCGGCTTTGAAGATTTTTGCAGTGATTCTATCATTTAGGAAATATTTTTGGAAATTTGATAAAACAATCCCCAACAACACATTTTTTTTTTTAAATATTTACCTGTATATAATGATTGATATAATAGGAGCGTTTGGATGAATTCACATGGGGACCTTTAGTAGTTTTGGAGTACCTACCTTATGGAATTGCAAGATAAAGATCATTCAAATGAACTGTGGTATTTCTGCACAATAAATAAATGATAGAAAAGATCCTCGTATTGTTCTAACACATCTTACTTGTTTTATTCATATTTCTGAGGTAGAAAATAAAATATTGAGTAATTTTTGATTGGTTTGATTTAAAGAGACTCCACCCCAATTGTGAAGAATGAGTTACTTGTAGTTTACAATGAATTGATGAAAAATGTTGCCAGTGTGTTGATATTTGTCTAAATATCAATATTTTTCTAATAAATTTACTCATAATCAAAATAATTAGTAGTTGCTCATCAATATTTGATATTAAATTATATATTTTGTTAAGTATTTTAGGTGACTTCCTTTGAAAATCTCAAACTAGTCTGAAAAAAATAAATTTAGCAATGTCATGTTTCCATCATTATTTCAAATTATTGTCTTACCAGTTTTTAAATAAGAACTTTCAAGTCACTTACCATTTCATCACTATGTACAAATTCAACACTATATCTGCCAATGAAACTGAATAGTAATGAAGAATTTTCCTGAAAAGTCCTGTATGCATATGACTTGGTTGAGTGTAAATTTAGCTTAGCGAATACATTGTAATGCAACTTAATGGTTTATTGCACTCCATGTCAAAGGTATTTTAGAGTTGTTGATTATTGAAGAAACATGTTTGTTTGAATTGGGTGAGGTAATGACATTTCTACTGATACATACCCACACACTTTTGTTTTATTTTTTTAGCTTCTCAACAACCAGTTGAAAGTATATTGTTATCAAGTAATTCTAATGGAAGCAAAAACGTTGAGAGAACGAAAAGGGAACAGTATTCTTTTCAAAACAAGTCCTAAACATCAAAATGTAGGCTTACAACTATCCTATGGAAGGTATCTATTTTTTATGTATGTATTTTTTATAGATTATCTTCTAAAGCAGAAGATCAAAATTCATCATTTTCATTATTAAAATGGAGTTTATCACTCCACTCTATCATAATCCTTTTTTTTTCATGTTTAAAACTCATCGGATTGATTCCTTATCATATATAGCTGTCATAACAAATCCTGATCTCATTTTTTACATTGCTGACTTGCTGTACTATTATGACAAAAACTTTTTGTAAATTACTGACATCCAACCCAATTTTACTTAGAAAATTTTTAAATTGTTAAACAAGATATTTTCTAAAATGACTCATTTCTTCAATAATTCACTTTTTTTTCTTCAATGTTTCTGATTTTCATGTCTCTTCTTATTTTAACTTATGCAAGAAGTTATAACTTCATAACTTTCACAGTATGTATTATATCTTAAATATTCATATTATTACAACAATTCATGCGTTTAAAAAAAAGTAAAGGTGGTATGCAGCTTTTGTTTTTTTATAAACATCGCTAGAGTGTAGATTTTCTAATGATATATAATTTTTTTCGATATCTTTTTGCTAACCAGAGTTGTAATTGGACCATTTCGACGAAATTCCAAGTTGCATGATTTGCGAAATTTATCAGTGTAAAGGTGGAAACAATGTAACGGCTTTTTGTGATGGTTATTGAGCAGCTGTTCCTCTTTATTTATCGAGAACAGATGTTAATACATATTTCCATAATGCAGGTACTACAGATGAATTTCTTCTAAATTTTAATGATTTATTTAATATACTTAAATCTCGTAATAGATTGGCAAAATAAATATTTTAAAAATCACTTAGCTCACGAACAAATTATTATTATTATATATTTGTAGTAATGTGAAGAGCCATGATGAGGAAAATGATGCTGAAAAGAAGTAAGAATGCTTATCGTTTGAAACGTATATGAGCATGATTTCTTTCTGGACTTGAATGGTACAATCATACATAATTTCGAATTGTATAAGTATGAAGAAGAATTGGAAAATGGAGTCGTAGATACCATCAATAATGATCTCAAATCTGAGTGGATATAATTATAGAATAAACGGTTGATTGGATTGCATAGTGACAAATTGTGAAGTGTCAAATAAGCATTAAGAAAACGAATGACAATATCTGGCTGGCGGGAGGCGCTAGTGTCTATAGAATTGAATTTAATTAGGCATCTGGCCAGCAGGGTGCGCTAGTGTCTATGGAACCGTGTTTAGTTTGGCGTCTGGCCGGCAGGGGCTCTACTGTCTATGGAATCGTATTTAATTTGGCGTTTGACCGGCAGGAGGCGCTTGTGTCTATGGAACCTTGTTTAGTTTGGCGTCTATGGAACCGTATTTAGTTTGGTGTCTAATTGGCGGGGGCGCTAGTGTGTATAGAAATTGAACACAAAGAGAATTTTTATTTAGTTTAACTTGCGGCCGCTAAGTTTTGTTAAGACTCGTATAAGGGTCCTATTTGCCTTTTCCACTTCTCCATTACCTCGTGGGACTTCACAAATTGTTAACACATGTTTAATATTTTCTTCTCGACAATATGATTCGAATTTTTCAGAACGGAACGCGGATCCTCTGTCCGATATTATCCTTGACGGGCTTCCAAATATTTTATGCTAAGACAACATATCACTTCTTTCGTCGTGGTTGATTTTAGGATGAAACATCCCTTCTTTCTTTCCTACAGGACGAGGTGATATATTTTACGCTATTTTTCAAGACAACATGTCACTTCTTTCGTCGTGGTTTATTTTGTTGGGTAAAGCCACACAAATTTGGAAAAGTCATCAACTACCACAAAAATGTACATTTTTTTTGTTGATTTCATTGGTCCTAATTGGTCGACGTGATACCTCTCTAGCGGATCTTTTTTATTCTATAATTTACAAGGTATACAGTTATTTTTAATCGTTTCTATTTTGTATTTTAGTCTTGGTATGTAAAATTCCTTGTTTACTAATTCTTCTGTTTGTTTCTTTCAAAAATTTCCTGTCTCGTGGACTTTTATTATTATTTTTTGTTCTTTGTTGTTCATGTTGTTTGGAATGACAAGTAATTTTAATCCATTATCGTATTTATACAATATATCATGCTCCAAATAAAAATCTTCATAGTCTTCTGTAGTCAGTATCCTTTTTATTACCATTTGTGTACCTCGGTTCGGCCATCCTTTTTTCTCACTAGTCCAATAGGACTAGCAAAATCCGAAAAACTCGGTTTGATTATTACATCTTTTAACCATTCCTCTATCTGTCTATCTACTTCTTCTTTTTCGAATGCCGATAGTCTTCTTGGTCGCTAATAAATCGGTTCTTCGCTTTTCAGTACAATTTTCACCTCAATATTCGTTGTCTTCGCTTTGAGTGGTTTGTAGTTTTCTATTAATTTCTTCACTTCCTGCCTATTGAACCACGGAAAAGCATGTAGCGCCTAACGAGTTCTCCACGGTTCGCATTCTTTAGAAAAACAAATGTAAAACTTTTATAACTTTGAGTTTTGCATACTTAATGTTGTGACCAATTCTACCTACACAACTTAACGTTGTCATGATTGATTCTACGCAAAATATATAAAATTTGAAAAAAAATAGAAGAAAATAACTCTTTGTCTTTCGTTTATTAAAACTTAATCCTGTACTTTTCTACTCAGAAAACAAATATGCTATATAAAAAAATATCTCGTTTTTACAGCAAAGGAAAAACCAAATTATCCTCAAAAATGTCCGTTACAATCAATACAATATAAACTTATTATTCACCTTAGCTACAGAAAATATTTTGTAATTCAGATAAACTAATTGAATTTCGATAATTCTAGTTTGTACAAATGTATTCTGCCCTTTTTTTATACAAGTATTGTTAGAATGTATCTAAAAAAAATTTGCAGCCTTCCGCCACTGATCACTAGTTCGTGGACTTCGAAAAATACTTCTCACATCAGGCTTCCTCCAGATTTAAACTGGCAATTTCACTTATTTCCGATTCCAGTAACCTCGAGTAGATCAGCTCGGAATATGAACAGTGTAGTCTTCTTCAAATTAGCAGATTTCTCGTAACACTTTATTTTACAATGTTCTGCTGTAGCGTACAGCTCCAAAGACCATTTTAACCACGGAAAGTCTATTAGAAGAGCAATCACAAAGTGAATGTAGTGGAAAAGCCAGTCCTTCATCAAGTGGATTTGAGGATAACTTTGTGAATGAAGAGGTAAGATGAAAATACCAATTTTTAATATAATAATTTCTAAATTTGTCTGTAGGAAAATGTTGCATCTGGTGATCTGATAGAAAAAACCAATCGCGATCAAGTAGAATATACGGATACAGAAAAAAAATAGCAGAATAAATAATAAATGAAATTAGTGATTCAAGAACTACTGAGAATATTTACAATACTCCATCTATTAGTATAACAACCAATAATATGAGTAGTTCAATTGAATCTTCGCCAAATTGGACATTGATCTCTGATTCTTCACATTCGCAACCAGATTTTGAGAAATTAGGATAATACAATTGGATTATCTATGGAAACTCTAGTTCGAAATACACTTTGATTAGATAATGTTCGCCAAAAGCTCCAGGATTAGAATGTTCTATGACTTTGTTCAATAACCGTCGATGAGATCCGGGTATTTAAATTTCCATAGATAGTGAATATTCATATCATTAAATTTGTAATTTGGATTGTAAATAAAGTGAATTTGACTTATATTTTGGATTGATTGATGTCTTATACCTTTTTATTTTCAAACTAAAACTATTTAGATGATGTTTCTATTTGCCATTGAATAGTAGAATTTTTCAGAAAATGGGAAAGTTTTGAAATTAAGAAAAGTTACTTCACACACTGACGCTAAATATTCATAGGTTTCTTCAAGATTTTTGCCAACAAAAACCGTTTCGCAGATTGCACCTCAATTAAGCTTATTCCAATTATTAAATGGTGGTTTCATGTTGTGTCCAAAACGTATTATATAGAAGATGAAATTATAGATGCAACTGGGAGTTGTTTCGGCCAAGGGAATTTCACAGTATATCTAGCTTCAGAATTTGCGCCGAAGTAAATCGAATCGAAAAGTGGAATAGTTAAGAAAGTCCATACCAGAATTTCCAAGATTTAACTTCTTGTAGTATACAGCAACTGTCTATATCTCCGATTGAATTGAACCAGGTAAATATAGTTCAAAGTCACTGTGTAAAACAAGGTGTATAGAAATGCTCCAAGCTGTGTTGACCTTAATGAAACAACTTCCTGCACTCCCCGCTCTTCTAGAAGCTCTTGATAGTTCAACTGAAGGTAGAGGAAGTAATGAATGTGCTTTCCTGCTCTCTAGTCTCTCGTAAAAGTTTTCATTCAGTGTCTTAGTTCTGTCTGAGACACTTGGAATAACTTTACCTTCAACTCCAAGCGGAGTACATGGATGTGCACATAGCTTCTCAACTCAGATACAGAAAATTCTTTTATACGTTACATCTACAACTTTTCTTGAAATAGGGTGTCCAGTAAAAATTAAAAATCAAGTACTAGTCTCCTCTCGATTTTTCCAGGTTGGTTTTTACATTTTCCCAGTCGAAATTTCGTTAATTTACTATCACCCTTCTATTATGATGAATATTAATTTTAGAAAATACAAGTATAATACAACAACCAAATTTTTTTAGTTTAATAATTCTTCGCTCACTGCTGTTTTTGAGAGTCTCCAAAAATTTTCTATCTATTCTTTTTATGATACGCAACAATATTCTACCCTAAATGTTGAAATTCTTTGATTTGTGCATCGAAATTACGCGAAAAAAATTGCTATTTTCAAGTTGTTTTATTGGAATTTATTGAAAAATAAATAAAATTGATTGACTTGGACATAAGAAACATTCTCGGCTTGACAGTTGAACAATGAGTTTAGTCATATTTATGAAATTTTTGTGCCAAATGGAATTGGGCATCAAATTGACGGAAAGGGGCATAAACATGTTTGGCTCTGCGGTCAACGCTTTAAGACAATATAATTGAATTTTTCTTTGAAATTTAAGGAAAAGGCATGAAAATGATAAAATTTGGCATAATGATTTGCATAAAACTAATGGGAAAATAGGATTTTTTAACAAACTTTATTGAGAAAATTACAAATTTTTATCAAAAATTAGAACGGAAATTTGAATTCCAATAGAAAATTTTTTAAAAATCACGACACCGCCATTCAAAAGTATCTTTCTGCTATTCTCCATATACTTCGACCTCCTTCTCTTCTTCATACTCCTCTACTTCTTATTCGTAGTCTTCGTTTGATTGGATTGCACTGTGACAAATTGACAAGTGTAAAAGGAGCATTAAGAAAACAAATGGCAATACCAATACTGACAACTCCACATCAGATAATACTTCGAATGGCTAATGAAGATGCTAATAGAAAACAAAATGGGGAAAGTGAATCGAATAATAGAGGTAAATATATAAATACAATAAATATATGTAAAAACTTGATTGGTTGATTGTACAATGAATCGAAACTGAGGTCATTCAGACAGCTGACGAAAATTTGTTGATTGAACATATTACAAAAGTAAAAGTCCTTAAAAGATACTATGAAGATAAGAAGAATATTCACATTGAGAAATCCAAGACATGTACTACTATTACCACACTTACTATTACACTGTCTGACGCCTGTTTCGATGTTCTCCGTTAGTCTCTATTGTTTTGTACAAAACAAAAAAATATTACCGAGTATAATTTCATTTAAGATAGTCAGTTGATTGAATTAGTAAACTCATTCTGGCATTGAACAAAATATGTACTTTAATCCATTTGGACTATTTCTTGAAAGAAAGACTACTATTACTCAGATTGAATTAGAACAACTTCCAAATTCAGTGGTAAGTTCAATAATTACTCATCTTTTACTGGATACTGTGGACAATTTGAATCTTGGTATCTCTTAAATAAATCCCAACAAATCATATGATTTTATATAAAACCCCGTAGTTATGAAAAAACTACTTTCGAGTAGATAAACTCAAATATTTGAGATCACTAAAATCCTTTTCGTAGAAAATATGTATTGTTTTAATTTTTGTTTCCGCTCTAACTCCTTCATCATTTCCAAGTCGAACAACATTACTAACTAATTAAACAATACGATAGGATCGGGAAATATAAAAAGCTTTTCTTAGATGATGAGATGTTTAAAAAATGTTTTTAAAGAATTTGAATTTTATCTGTCCCCACTTTCATGAATAAATTCAAGGCATTTTTTTTGTAAATTAGTTTTTCCTTGTCTTTGCAAATTGAAGTACCCAATAGGTCCATGTATTCATGTTTGTTTCCTGTTTGTATTTTTTATTGGAACCTCAATATCAGTGACATTATTAGAACATTTTTCTTATTGGTTATAAGAGAGTCTCACTCTTGGAAGCACTTACAGTTTCGGATGATTGTAATAATTCAATTTAGGAAAATTTAGATGAAGCGTCTCTTTCATGCATTGTTGTAAAATACAGAATATTCAATAAATATGCACGAATATGATTTACACAAGCTAAATGCTTTTAAGACGTTGGCAATATCTAATACTAATGAATGAATCACCTCTTCCCAAATAGTAATTAAAAAGCCAGATCGATGACTCCATCACTTTTTGATTTTCCCACCTGCCAACTGAAACGGCAACACTGTACATGTCAAAATACAGTGTTGCTTTATTACTATATCTATACACCAAAAAATTGCTAACAATAATTTATTCAAACTGCTTAAGTTATTTAAACAACTTTTTTTATAAACATTAAATATATTGATTAAATCTGAATTAACTAACTGTCAAAAAAGACCTCTCGCGTGAAGAACAGCAATGCCACGGAGGTAAACGTATCAATAGTTTTGGAGCTCAACAAGATTTGAAATTTTTATAAAAAAATTCATGTATATCTTATATGAATGAATAATCTACATACCTTCAATTTCAAACACATATATAAACATTTTTCTTCAAAACAATTAGAAAACACAATTAAGATTTTTATTTCAACAAAGGGTTTGTGATAACCTTTTCAGAATGTAAATAAATGATTCTGTTAATGTAAAACGGTCGGTTAAACTTACATTCTGGTCCACATTTCTTAGAAGCACATTTTAAGCATTCTCCAAAGCAACCATGGCATCTTAAATTCAAGCAGTTACAAAGATCCATTTCTGATTTATTTTCATAAGATGTTGACGGCATTGCTGCATCAAACGGGATTGATGTTCTTCGTGGAAGAATATCGTTATTTTTCTTCAATTTGTACACTACTTGCGGAACCACATCGAAATGGTTTTTTTCATTTACTTCAATCTGTGACTTATACTGATTCATCATTCATTTATATCAGTTTGTGGATAATTTTGACTGGATGCTGTAGGTCTGACGGATTTAAATCGGATTAATCTTTTTCTTGAAAGCATCTTGTAAGATTTTCAGTTTGTGGTTTTGTTGTAAGTGGGTGTAGATATGGAGGGCTAACGTTTTAATGCAGTTCTCTGACTCCTCTGGATAATAGCGGGATTGCGGAATTATACCGAGGAATCTTAACTAGACATAATACGGTATTAAATTGGATTTATGTTCCTAGTTGAAGGTTATCGTTGTATTTCCCAATCTGCACAATAGTCTTTTCTCTATGAATGTTGTTAGACTGGTAGCTTCGAATCGAAATGGTTTTTCTTCATTTATTTCAGTTGCTGTCTCATTTTTACACGATTTTTGTAAACTTGTGGTTTAACAGTAAACCTCAATGTTGTCAAATATTTATTTATAAATCGTAATATAATTAAAATCATTATGATCTGGCTTCAGTTCTCACTAAATTTGGTTAATGGGCAATATTTTCCACAATTAATCTAAACAAAAATAATTTCAAGACCAAGAAAATAATTTTGTTTTCGGGCAAAAAGTTATGTTAAATTTGGGGTTAATAAGCCGGGTACTTCTTGGCAGTGTTTAGGTTCAACATCTGAAAGGTATTTATTGTCTGTTGGAAAAATGTTGTTAATGCATACTTATTGCAGATTTTGTAGTTTACATCAGTCTGAAAGATTCGATTCATCCAAATTTTTAGAAATTTAATTATTTCACTCACCTGAAACTTCTTCTTCTGCTTCTGAAAGTATGAATAACTCTTGTAACCAACAAGAAAAATGTTCTTATAATGTTATTGGTATCAAGGTTCCAACAAAATTAGAAACTTTGCAGGAAATCTCAGAAGTTCTGATTTTGATACACTGATGAAGGCCAAGAGAAAATATGAGTATTCTGAAAAATAGAGTGGTTCTTCAAAGAAAATCTCTCTTCAAATTAAATTCGAAATCTGTGAAAAAATAGGTTTTAAGGAAATTATTGATAAATTTGCCACTCAGAAAGCAAGAAAGATTATTTTATAATTAGGTGATTATAATGATTAGGTACCTAGTCTGTAAACTGTAGAACAACTGATTGATATACATACTTTTCGTTGAGTATTGAGTTGGTACTTTTTTATGCAAAGGTGATAATATTGTATGTTTTTTATTTTGATAAAGTATTTTGTTGATATTATATAAGCTGGCCAAAAAAATAATGTTTTCAAATTTTATTTGCATTTTTACTCATGAATCACTTCTTCACAACGATTGTGATGTAGTAATATGATAAAAATACGTGACTATCTGATGTATTTTTCCCTAAAAACTCAAAAATAATAAAAACTGCAGCATAACAATAAATTTAAAGGCATTTGACCTTGAACAGAAAAAGAATTTAGCCAGCGGCGGTTGATAATACAGTGAAGATTGTAAATTTCATTAAGTCGCAGCCTAAGCAATACCGACTTTTTGCCATTCTGTGCGATGAAATGAGTGAAAGTGCTGTCAAGATTGTTTGGGCTTGTTCATGAAATATGATTGTTTTTGTTGTAAAATTACGCGATGGGGCATAATTTTATCTTCTTTATTTCCTTATTTCTTGTTCTTTCTTTCTTCATTTTACACTTTTGACTTTTCTGTTTCTTGTTTTTTGTTTTCAGCATCATTTTCCTAATCATGGCTCTTCTTCACATTACTTTCAAATTGTTTTTGACTACTGCTTTCCTCATAATAATATTATAAGTCAAAATATATATTATTCTAGTATCCTATTCTGTAGAGTTTTGTAAGTAACTAATTTAACCATATGACTGGAATGGGGAAATATAAAAAGCTTTACTAAAAATTGAAACTAAGACTAATATATCACTTGAACAATATCTAAACACTCAAAAATATTTCACTCCAACAAATCTATTCAAAATGCTTTTTTAGTATTTAGTAAACAAAGGCAGCCATTTTGCTTAGCTTATATATTTTCATAAACTTTTTCATCAAAATTAGTTTCTTGTTCTTGAAAATATTTTTATTTAGGAAAATAACGATAAACCTCCAAGGAAAAAATCATGTCTAGTTAAGACGTATCAGTATAATTCCGCAATACCGTCAATATCCAGTGGAGTCAGAGCACTGAATGAAAACGTTAGCCCTCCAAAAAAGAAGTAAGATTTGATCTCGAAAATATATGTATATTCACTTACAACAAAACCACAAACTGAAAAATCTTACAAGATGCTTTCAAGAAAAACATTAATCCGATTTAAATCCTTCAGACCTACAGCATCCAGTCAAAATTCTCCACAAACTGATATAAATAGAGAAAGATCATGGCGACTTGATTCCGCAAGTCTACCGACATCGAATCTGTATAAGATACCGATTGAAATAAATGAAGAAAACCATTTCGATATGGTTCCGCAAGCCTATTACCATTCAGAGACAGTAGTGTACAAATTGAAGAAAAATAACGATATTGCCGTCAACATCTTATGAAAATAAATCAAAAATGGGTCTTTGTAACTGCTTGAATTTAAGATGCCATGGTTGCTTTGGAGAATGCTTAAAATGTGCTTCTAAGAAATGTGGACCAGAATGTAAGTTTAACCGACCGTTTTACATTAACAGAATCATTTATTTACATTCTGAAAAGGTTATCACAAACCCTTTGGTGAAATAAAAATCTTAATTGTGTTTTTTAATTGTTTTGAAGAAAAATGTTTATATATGTGTTTGAAATTGAAGGTATGTAGATTATTCATTCATATAAGATATACATGAATTTTTTTATAAAAATTTCAAACCTCGTTGAGCTCCAAAACTATTGATACGTTTACCTCCGTGTCCTTGCTGTTAATAAAAAAAGTTGTTTAAATAACTTAAGCAGATTGAATAAATTATTGTTAGTAATTTTTTCTTGTATAGATATAGTAATAATAGTAATAAAACAACACTGCCTATTGACATTTGCAGTGTTGCCGTTTCAGTTGGGAGGCGGGAAATTCAAACAAGAAAAGCCTTTTACATTAGCCTACAGAATGTTGTTATTGAGTAGAGAGTGAGTTTACTAATTCAATCAACTGATGATCTTGAATCAAATTATACTCGGTAATATTTTTTTGTTATGTACAAAACACATAGAGACTAATGGAGAACATTGAAACAGGTGTCAGACAGTGTAAAAGTGAGTGTGGTAATAGTAGTACATGTCTTGGATTTCTCAATGTGAATATTCTTCTAGTATCTTTAAAGGACTTTTACTTTTGTCAATTGTCCATTTAACAAATTTTGGGCAGCTGTGTGTATGTCCTCAGTGACGATTCATTGTACAATCAACCAATCAATATGTACATCATAAGTTTTTACATATATTTATTGTAATTAAATAATTACCTCTATTATTCAATTCACTTTCCCCATTTTGTATTCTATAAGCATCTTCATTAGCCATTCGAAAGTATTATCTGATGTGGAATTTTCAATATTGCCAATCATTTCCTTAATGCTTCTTTGAAACTTCTCAATTTGTTACTGTGCAATCCAATCAAACGTTCTTTCCATAATTGCATCCATTCAGGTTTGAGTTTAATATTGTAGGTATCTTCGGTTCCATTTTCCATTTCTTCACACCTATACAATTCGAAATTATGTATGATTGTAACATTCAAGTTCAGTTCAAATGATAAGCATTCTCACCTCTTATTCGAACTTATTCTTAAAGTCACACTCACTAATGAAAACATCAATTTGTGGTGAGCAAAATAGACAAGCTACAATTGCATCATATCGCCTATTCATATTGACAGCTAGCTAAAAAAGGATCAGAGCACTCTTTAGGATAGAATCTGAAGATTCATTCACTGAAAAGAAAATAAAAAAATCGCTCAATTTCACAGTTACAGTTTTGAAAAAAAACTTTTCACATCAACTTAATGAAAGTACTGAAGTTGCTTGCTAACTTGCTGACTTTTTGCTATTCTGTGTGATCAAATGGGAAGTGAGCAAAAAGCATTCCTGCTTCATTGTGAAGTACGGTGGGTCTCAAGAGGTAAAGTGCTGTCAAGATTGTTCAAGCTTCTTAAGGAAGTAATATTGTTTTTGTTGGAAAATCACAATAGGTCAGAAATTTTTCTTTTTGATTTCCTTATTTCCTGTTCCTTGTTCTCCTCAATATTATTTTACACTTCTCACTTTACTGTTATTTGTTCTTTGTTTTCAACATCATTTTCCTCATCGTGGCTCTTCTTCACATTACTTTCATCTTGTTTTTGACTTCTGGTTTCTTCATTATCTTTTAATATACTAGTTATTATTTTTATATCATGTATTTCAATTTTATTCCAGAGCCGATATCTTTTCGAGTATCTTCGCCAAATCCTCGCATCTGAGCCAAATACACTTAGATTTCTTAGTGTCCAAGGTTTACCCTCAATCCAATTTTCCATTAAGTTATGGGAAGTTTGCTGGAGTATAATCAAGAATAGTACCTCATTTTTTGTATATTCTTTCATTCGTTTACTCCTATATTCTCCATTATTTCCTATCTTACTTAATGAACTTTTGTATCAAATTTAGTTTCAACCATTTTTATGTATTCTATTATCCAGTCTGACACTTAACTTTTGTGTTCCAGTGAAAATATTATAACATTCTGAAGAAAGCATTCATCAAAATGTTTGTTTCCAATACCTTTTACACTTATGTCACGTTTTGTAGATTTCATCATGCTTTGATCTTCTAGTTTTTTAAATGTGTACTCATCGCCTCTCATTGTGGTTATTATTATCACTTATGAATACAGATATATTGAATGTCATTTCTCTTATAGATATAGCTGAAAAATTTTTGAGTGACCTTACCTTTTAATTGTTCTGTATCTCCTTCATACAGCTTAGACAATTTTTCAAATATTTCATCATTTACCAGTACAGCTCATAATATGTGTTATGTATGTATGTACAAATGTATGTTTTTATATATTCATAATCATGAATACTACTCGGTACCTATGCGGTTTATAACCAAGTCCATAATTCTATATGCTTTTAAAGTTATTCCATTTATGTTACAGTTTCCAGAAAAGTTTTTTGTTCTAATGAATTTTCGTTTTTAGTTTCGTAATCCGAATTATTTATTTATACAGTGAAAAGTCTCGGACCTATAACTTGTTGTTTTTAGTATTATTAGAATAAAAATATCCTTTTTATTGTTATAACTTAATATAAAGACAGATATGCAATAACCTAAACTGTCTAATATCACTAGGAGCCAACTTCACAGCGTACTAGCATGTTGCCATTTGAACTTTCAACACAAAAAATATTCTATGCAACGTTGTAAAATATTATTTTTGTTATAATACGTTGTCTAACATATACTGTAATAACATTGTATAAAGAATATTCTTTATACAATGGTTATACTATTATTACTCATATAGGTAAGCCTCCTATATGGACAGTTGGTATTACATATATGTCTACATATTTTCATTTTATTTGTTTCAGATAGTTAAATCATCGTAATTATAGCGGTTTTATTTCGTGATGTACAACGCGAAAAATCGTTTTTTTCTTAAATATACGTAAAGATATCATCAATTGATGATTTCGATTGGTTAACGAGATAAACATTTCAAAGTGCTTAAATTTCAAAAGTCAACAATTGTCAAAAATATTTTTTTAAGTGAATGAAAGTAAGACGGTTAATAAGTGTTATTTGTATATTAAAATTGTAGAAGTTTTAAAATGCCGTCGACTTTGAGTAAAGAAACCAATTTGTATTACAAAAATTTGGTAGTGACAAAATTCAATAACTGGTTGAAAATGGTTAAGGAGAAGAAAAAACAAACTTATCAAAACCAAAACTCAACGGTATCGCTCCAAGCTCCAAAGGAGGAAAAAGATGCTAACGATACGAAGATTATCGTGACTCCTGCAGATAAGTTCGATGCATCACCACCAATGAACTGTAGCGACGCCAATTCCAAGGAAGTTCTAAACAGAAAAGATGCGAAAGAGGAGGAACATATGGATTTTTTGAACGAGAGCTTCTACGAGAAAATGAGATTACTTCAAGAATTCAGAAACGTCGGTCTCTACGTGTATTGCGACTCTTGCGATAAGTATAGATACCTGCCCGACGTGAAAGATCCCCTGGATCTACCTGACAAATGGTATTGTTGGATGAATCCAGATGGGAGGTATAATAGATGCGAAATCAAGGAACAATCGATCGACGATAAAGAAAAGGAGCTGATGATATTTAATAAATATAACGCGGGTAGCATCGTCTGGGCGAAAATCGAAGGTTATCCATGGTGGCCGGCTATGGTGGAAGATGATCCGGAAATCGAGAATTATTTTTGCTTGAAAGATTCCTTAGAACCGGTAAGTCTAATATTTCTCTTGGTTACTTTCATTAGGTTAGTGTTGTAAGTACCATTTTTTTAGTTCATGTCACGTACATGTATACAGGGTATACAGGGTGATTTGTTTACTTATTCCAATATTTCATTTGGAGTGGAAATCGAAATAAATTTCAAGTTACCTTAAATAGAGTGCGATTCTTTTTATCAACTGAAAATGGAGAGTGGGAAATTTGTAAACTAGTATACAGGTTTATTTTTTTTTTTAATTTGTAAATTTTGATGGCCATATACAGGGTGATTAATCGACTTTTTTTCGTAATATATTTTGATAAAATTCTTGAAACGACACAAGGTATTGGATCTATGGAGTTAGTTACACTGTGTATTGACGGATAACGATTATTTTCAGACGCACTACCACGTGACATTTTTCGATTCCGACGCGGTGACTAGATCTTGGGTGAAGGCCGAAAATTTGAAACCGTTCTTGAAAAATATCGACGATAACCTTGTGCTGAACGATAAATTCAATAAACTCAAACTCAGGATGGACGTAGCCGTCAAACAGGCTAAAGAAGCCGTCGAAATGAAGCTGCTCGACAGACTGAAAAAGTACAGCTTCATATATAGATATGCGAAATCTTCGAGAAACACGAAGCGACAGAGATACGCGAGTGAGGATGGCGGCGGTAAACAAAAGAAACGCGCGAACTTGGGTGATGAGACGGAATCTTCGGCGGAAGACTACGAAGAAGAAGAAGAAGAGGAGCAAGAAGTAGAGGAGGATGAAGAAGAGAAGGAGGATGAAATATGAGGAGAATAGCAGAAAGATACTTTTGAGTGATGGTGTCGTGATTTGAAGGAAAAATGTTCGTTCTAATTTTTGATAAAAATTTGTTAATTTTCTCAATAAAGTTTGTTATAAAATCATTTTTTTTTTATTAATTTTATGCAAATCATTTTTTATGCCTAATTTCAACAGTTTCAGCCTTATCCTTAAATAAAAAAATAAAATTCACATATAACAGGGGAAACAAATAGAGATTAGAGAAATTAGAGTAGTCTGGGATACAGTTCTCACTCACCTCATCAACATTACAGAAGGAGCTGTTATTATACCGATACTCAATCGGTTCATCCTATACATGCCTCTATGGTTGGTAATAGTTTGAATGACACTGCCCCGCTGGTATACTTTCGAAAGCAAATATGCTTAATATGGATCCAGCTTGAAAAAGTATGTGGGACACTCCAATCGGGTTTCGGAATAACCACCACAAGGGAGCCCAAGTCGATAGTGACAACAATTTCAAACTGCTCATACAATAAAGGAGTGAACAGTATAAAATAGAACAACAATGAAATTGTATTAAAACATACATATAAAATAAACGAAGTAAAGCTAAATCCTAAAATATACACAGATCTTCTTTGAAATAAACAAATTTAGTTCTGTTTAGAGGTTGAGTAAATACAAAAAGATTATTATTATCTTTGGAATTTACATAATCTAAATATAACTCATTAAATACAGGGTGATTTTATATTCGACCGACAATGCTTTACCACAGAGAGATCTCAATAAATGATTCATTTTGATATAGGAATCTGAATCCTTACGTGGCCTAGTTGTTGAGACTGGAACATTTTTGTTTTAAATTGTCTGAATATTTTTAGTTGAAAAACTAATAACCTTTTATGGAACTAAAACGATCTTTCTTTTTTCTTAATTTCAAAAATTTCCCATTTTCTGAACAATTCTCTTGTTCATTGGCAAACAGAAACATCATCTAAATAGTTTTAGTTTGAAAATAACAAAGTATAAGACATCAATCAATACAAAATATAAGTCAAAGTTTTAAAATTTCTATACAAAATCTGTTGTAAAAAATTACTGAGCGTAACCCAGCAATTAAGTTGGCAAGGATGATTATGATGTCAAAAAAAAAATGGTTACTTTTCAGATTCAAGTCATTTTGTGTAGTTTTACTTCTAATATAATAAAAGTATAGAAGAACCTGTATAAATTTCTTTTATTTATACTATAGAAGAAACGAATATTACAACAGATTATGGGCCCAGGCCAGATTTAATAAGCTTCAGTTAATTTCAAAGTAAAGTATAAAAGCTAACCTAAAAAATAAGGCGTGCCGGCTTGGCTTGTAAAGCAAATTAAAAGCAGAAATGGAATCTGAAAGTGTAAAGTTTACTTTCGCCAGATTAGACAACAACAATTATCAAAATTGGAAATTTAGAATTAAAATGTTGCTTACACGAGAAGGAAATTGGTCTGTTGTAGAAGAGGCAATACCAAATGAACCATCTGTTGAATGGAAACGTAAAGATGAAAAAGCACAATCTACAATTTCATTAAGTATCGAAGACAATCAAATAGCACACATTTATAAATGCAAGAATGCGAAAGAAATGTGGAATGAACTGCAAAAGGTACATGAAAGAAATAATTTAAGTAACAAGTTGTATTTATTGAGGAAGCTGTATCAGTCTAGACTTGAAAATAAACCAATGCATGAATACATTAAAGAAATACTAGAATTAGTTGAAAGACTACGAGGAGTTGGTGAGACTATTAAGTATTTCCATGTAGCTGCATTATTGTTAGGTGGATTGCCAGAAAGTTATTCCACATTAGTAACAGCATTAGATGCTGGGCCAGATGATGAATTGACTCTTGAATATGTAAAGGGAAAACTAATGGATGAGTATAAAAGAAAAGAAGATACCAGTTCAACAGAGACGGCATTAAACACAAATAAAAAGTTTTCGAAGAAGATGAAAGAAAAAATAGAATGTTATTATTGTCATAGAAAAGGTCACTACAAAAAAGATTGTTTTTTCATGAAGAAAGACAGAAATAAGGGAAAGCAACATGCCAAAGTAACTGTTGAAGGTGATGAGTTGTCTGACTCAGTTTTTTGTTTCAATGTTTCCGGTAACAGTAAAAATAATCTAGAATGGTATATTGATTCAGGGGCTACAAGTCACAGGTCAAATAATCCAGAATTATTTATTAAATTGGACTATTCAAAGTTAAATAAAATTATAGTTGCAAATGGACAGGAAATGCAAGTCAAAGGTAAAGGTGATATTTTAGTAAAAACAGAAATTTCAGGTAAATGCATAAGTTTAAAATTTAAAGATGTTTTATTTGTACCTGAGCTAAGCAATAAACTGTTTTCGGTGTCTAAAATTACAAAAGCTGGTTATAACATAAAGTTTGATGATTGTAATTATATAGAAATTAATAATTCTATTATAGCCACAGGAAAATACTGTAATGGTTTATATAAATTAAACACGTTTTCAGAAAAAGTAAATATTGTAAAAATGTGTGAGGAAATGAATAATTATATACATACATGGCAAAGACGTTTAGGTCACAGAAGCCCGGATGATATAAAAATGATAGTAAGTAAAGATTTAGCTATTGGCATAAAAATAAATGATTGTGGTCAGAAAAAACAATGTGTCACTTGTATTGAAGGTAAATTAATGAGGAAATCTTTTCCTAAAAAATCAGAAAGTAAGACGTTTAAAGTTCTTGATATAATCCATAGTGATATATGTGGACCTATGAGAACCCCTACTGTTGGTAAAAATAAATATTTTTTGACTTTAACTGATGATTTTTCAAGATATACCACACTTTATTTGTTAGAATCTAAAGATGAAGTATATATTAAACTAAAGGAATTCATTCTAGAAGTAAAAAATATTTTTGGGGTCTATCCAAAAACATTTAGAAGTGATAATGGAGGGGAATATACAGGGGTAGCTGTGCGGAAGCTACTCAAAAGTTTTGGTATAAGCTTTCAGTCGACTGCACCATATTGTCCAGAGCAAAATGGTGTGTCGGAGAGGAAAAATAGAACATTGATGGAATCGGAAAGGTGTATGTTATTAGATACTAATTTACCCCATAAATATTGGGGGGAAGCAGTAACAAATGCTAACTACATTTCTAATAGACTACATACTAAAAGTAAAGAAAAGACACCTTATGAGTTATGGATTGGAAAGAAACCTGATTTATCATATTTCATTACATTTGGTTCTCAGGCTTTTGTTTACATTCCAAAAGAAAAAAGATCTAAACTAGAGAAAAGAGCAAAAACAGGTATTATGTTGGGATACAGTGAAAATAGAAAAGCTTATAGAATTCTAGATACAGATACAGATAAAATTATTGTAAGTCGTAATGTAAAATTTAATGAATTTCTGAATCAACCTTTTAAAAATATAAATAATTGTAAGGCTGAAACTAGCAACTCAGATCCTGATTCAGCAATTACTGTTGACCTACAAACATAAACTAAACCTGGAGTGGATGATAGTGACATAAATGAAGAAGGTGGAGGATCAAATAATAATATCAATGAAGAAGAAAATGAAATTCCAGAAGAAACTGGAGGTGAAAACTTTGAGGAAATTAATGATCAAGAAATTGTAACCAGATCAGGAAGGGTGTCAAAGAAAAGAAATTATGAAGGTTACATTTCATACAATGTGATGAATAAGGAAACTTATAATGAAATGCCAGATCCAAAGACCGTAGATGAAGCGATGTCAAGAAGTGACAGAAGAAATTGGGAAAAAGCAATGGAACGAGAGTACGAATCATTAACGAAAAATGAGGCATGGATTTTAGTAGACCGTCCATCAAACAAAAATGTTGTGCAAAATAAGTGGGTGTTTTGTTTAAAAAGGAATTCAAATAATGAAATACGATATAAAGCACGGCTAGTTGCAAAGGGTTTCACACAAACCTTTGGTATAGATTATTTTGAAACTTTTTCACCTGTAGTTAGATACTCTACAATAAGAATATTGTTTGCTTTATCTGTAGAATTAAGTTTAGATATTGACCACTTAGAAGTAGAAACTGCATTTTTAAACGGAAACTTGGATGAAGAAATTTACATGGTGCAACCTGAGGGGTTTATTCTAAAAAATAATGAAAATAAAGTATGTTTATTAAAAAAGGCTATATATGGATTAAAGCAATCCTCCAGAATTTGGAATATTAAAGTAAAAAATGTCTTAAAAGACTTAGGTTTTCAGCAATCAAGTTTTGAACCATGTATATTTTTCCAAAACAAGGACAAATTTATAATTCTAGTGGCCCTTTATGTTGATGATTTTTTAATTTGTTCAAATTCCTCAGTTTTTAAAACCAACTTCAAACAGGAATTGTCAAAACAATTTAAAATTAAAGACTTGGGGCTAATCAAATATTTTTTAGGTTTAAATATTGATTTTGACAAACAAAACAATATGATTAAAGTTAATCAGAGGAACTATATTTTAGAATTATTAAAGCGTTTCAAGTTAGGTGATGCTAAAACTGTTTTGACTCCTATTGAAGTCGGTTTAAAATTGAAGCCATATTTGTTAGTGGTTTTTTAAATGAGTTTTGTGAGACTAAGCCCGTAATTCTTTTCAATGGCAGCCAAAGTGCACAAAAATTGTTAAAAAACCCTGTTTACCATAACAGAACTAAACATATAGACACTAAGTACCATTTTGTAAGGGAAGTAATTGAAAAAAAATTTGGTTGAAATTAAATACATGCCTACTGAAAAAATGGTAACAGATCTTTTAACAAAAGGGCTGCATAATCCCAAGCATATTTTTTGTACTAAAAATATTGGTCAAAATTAATTGCTGGTTTAAGGGGTAGTGTTGTAAAAAATTACTGAACGTAACCCAGCAATTAAGTTGGCAAGGATGATTATTATGTCAAGAAAAGATAAAAAAAAATGGTTACTTTCAGATTCAAGTCATTTTGTGTAGTTTTACTTCTAATATAATAAAAGTATAGAAGAACCTGAATAAATTTCTTTTATTTATACTATAGAAGAAACTAATATTACAACAAAATCTGTCACACTGGGATTTTCTAGAAAACCAAAATAACTTCACAATTTTCAATAATTATTTTGATTTAGTTACATATTCACTCAGAAGTTCAATCAAGACAGATAAAGTGTGTTAAGTAAATGGATTACAAAAACATTTGTGTGAAGATCAATTATAGAAACGAACACTATTATACAAAATCAGAAACAATTTTTCTATATAGAGAAAATTCTAATTTCAAATTAACTTCTGTTAACAATGTGATTTTTAATTATAAGAAACAAAAGCAGTTCTATACGATTCCCATTATATTATTATCGAAAAAATTTGAGAGCATTCATTTGCTATTTTTCAAAGAGCATAAACTAGAAAATAATTATAATAATAATTTCAAATTGTTCACAGTATCCAGTACAAGATGAGTAATTATTGAACTTACCACTGAATTTTAGAGTTGTTCTAATTCAGTCAGAGTAATGATAATCTTTCCTTTAAGAAATAATCCTTTGATAATTTGCAGTTATTACAAATACCAAAATCAGTAGATATCTTATAAATCACTTCTTCCTGTAGTTTTTTGTATCTTTCGACCAAATGGATCAAATTACATATTTTCTTCAATACCTTTAGTGAGTTACTAATTCAATCAAATAACCATTTGATATCAAATTATACGTAGTAATATTTTGTTTGTTTGTTTGTTTGTTTTGTACAAATCACATAGAAACTAGAGGAGTACATCGAAACCGGCGTCAGACAGTATAATAGTAAGTGTGGTGGTAGCAGTAGGTAGTAGTAAATGCAGCACACAAATTGTCCTCGCGTACTTTATGAAATAATCAACACTTTTCCATTCAATCAAACGTTTATTCCATAATTGTATCCATTCGAGTTAAAGATCATTATTGGAGGTATCTTCGGCTCCATTTTCCAATTCTCCATACTTATACAATTCTAAATTAGGTATGATTGTATCAATCAAGTTCAGAAAGAAATCATTTTCATTTACGTTTCAAACGATAAGCATTCTCACATCTTATTTGAACGTTTTAGCTAGTCTCCCTTATAATCTATAATATCTCAACCAAGTCACATACAATCAAAACTTTTCAGAACAGTTCTCCATTACTCGTTTAGTTCGATTTGCACATATAATGTTTAATTTGTACAAAGTGATTAGATTGGTTAAATGGTAATTGCCTTAAAAATACTTATTTAAAAACAAGTGATAAGACAAAATTCATTTATTAATAATTTATAATAATAAACATCTCAATGCAAAACTTATTTTTATTAGGCTAGTTTAGAATTTTTAAAAGAAGTCCCTAAGAAGGCAAAACCGAACCATAAGTACATTGCTGATTATTTGAAATATGGTTTTTGTGGTTACTGACACAGATGACAACCTGCTACCTCAGTGTGTTTTATGTTTCGAAGTATTTGCTGATGAGAGTATGAAACCTTCAAAACTGTAAAGACTTTTCACAAAAAAAAAAACATATGTATTTCTTTCAGTACAAAGAAAAAGAATTCTTAAAGTCAAACTCAATAACGAAAACATCAATTTCTGGTGAGAAAAATAGACAAGCTACATTTGCATCTTATCGCCTATTCATGTTGATAGCTAAAAAAGGAACAGAACACTCTGTAGGTTAGAATCTGAAGTTTCATTCACTGAGAAGGAAGCAAAAAAAAATCGGTCAAATTCACTATTACAGTTTAAATAAAACAAACTTTTCACTTCAACTTGATGAAAGTACTGAAGTTGCTGGCCAGGCTAATCTATTAGCCTTTGTTTTTTGTTTTCACATTACTTTCATCTTGTTTTTGACTTAAATTGACTAATAATTATAATAAATAAGCATATCCTCATTAAAAACCTATATGTTTGTCTCGAAGATTTGTTGGTACACGTGTATAGTAAATTTGTATTCAAATAAAACTAGTATTTGATATTATTTCTTTCAAACATTCTATGCTAGATAAAACAAAAACATAAATGAATACAGTTACAGTATCAATTGTGGGAAATATTGTCCATTAACCAAATTTAGTGAGAACTAGAGCCACATTCTTATTGGTTTTTAATAATATTACGATGTATAAATAAATATATTTGAAACGTAACATGCATCCAGATAATAAACAAATAATTTGTAAAATTTGACAACATTGAGGTTTACTGTAAGTTGGCTTCAGTTATATTGCAACATGCCAGCTGGGTTAATGTTTTTTATACGTCCAAGGTCAAAGTAAACCAAAGTTTCAAACAAAGGAACTTCGGAATTCATTATAATGTTAGAAACGGAATTGGTATCTAGTTGGAAAACTTAAGTTTTGTTTAAGTTTTATACGTGAAGATTAAGTGAATGTAGTTTATGTAATGAAGTAAATTTTGACTGAAAATGTATAAATTTTTAAAATTTTGATTCTTATAGTAGGTATGTACAATTATTTTTCACATTTTCTACACCTTTAACTAAGTAATTTGATAAAAATACTCACGTATACAACACAATGTTTCATGTTGATGAATATGCTTTTAAGGTGTTGGCAAGTGTTTGAATATCTTTTTTAATAACAAGTATAAGCACTACACCAATACTGGAAGTAATTTACAAATAATTTATTTTTAGGTAAAGCAGCGTGATTTCTCATTTACCAAAATGGCCTCTAATAAAAAAGAATTGTATGTACTCTAACATATTTACTAATTTCGCTATGGTAGCTTGATCTGAACTGGGCCTGGAAATTTGTAGTGTAACGTCTGTGAATGTCAAGTTACAAAAAAAGAATTATATTATTGAAGTAGCAACAAGAGAACAGCATCTACCCGGCTTTGAAGATTTTTGCAGTGATTCTATCATTTAGGAACTATTTTTGGAAATTTGATAAAACAGTCCCCAACAACACATTTTTTTTAAATATTTACCTGTATATAATGATTGATATAATAGGAGCGTTTGGATGGATTCACATGGGGATCTTTAGTAGTTTTGGAGTACCTACCTTATGGAATTGCAAGATAAAGATCATTCAAATGAACTGTGGTATTTCTGCACAATAAATAAATGATAGAAAAGATCCTCGTATTGTTCTGACACATCTTACTTGTTTTATTCATATTTCTGAGGTAAGAAAATAAAATATTGAGTAATTTTTGATTGGTTTGATTTAAAGAGACTCCACCCCAATTGTGAAGAATAAGTAACTTGTAGTTTACAATGAATTGTTGAAAAATGTTGCCAGTGAGTTGATATTTGTCTAAATATTAATATTTTTCTAATAAATTTACTCTTAATCAAAATAATTAGTAGTTGCTCATCAATATTTGATATTAAATCATATATTTTGTTAAGTATTTTAGGTGACTTCCTTTGAAAATCTCAAACTAGTCTGAAAAAAAATAACCTTAGCAATGTCATGTTTCCATCAAATTATTGTCTTTACCAGTTTTTGAATAAGAACTTTCAAGTCACTTCCCATTTCATCACTTTGTACAAATTCAACACTATATCTGCCAATGAAACTGAATGAGTAATGAAGAATTTTCCTGAAAAGTCCTGTATGCATATGACTTGGTTAGTGTAAATTTAGCTTAGGGAATACATTGTAATGCAACTTAATGGTTTACTGCACTCCATGTCTAAGGTATTTTAGAGTTGTTGAATATTGAAGAAACATGTTTGTTTGAATTGGGTGAGGTAATGCCATTTCTACTGATACATACCCACACACTTTTGTTTTGTTTTTTTAGCTTCTCAACAACCAGTTGAAAGTATATTGTTATCAAGTCATTCTAATGTAAGCAAAAACGTTGAGAGAACGAAAAGGGAACAGTATTCTTTTCAAAACAAGTCCTAAACATCAAAATGTAGGCTTACAGCTGTCCTGTGGAAGGTATCTGTTTTATATTAATTATATGTATAAAGAATTTTGAGGGGACCACATTTCTAAATGTTTTCGCACATTTGTTCTTAGCTTTTCAACTCTCTGTCATCCTTTACTGTTACGAGATATATAGAATAATTGTAGATAAGTATAATTTTGAATATGCCTCTTTTTGTTACTCCTTTTAATTTTGTTGGTACATGTCTTCTTTTTCACCCGATGTATTTTTTATAGATTATCTTCTAAAGCAGAAGATCAAAATTCATTATTTTCATTATTAAAATGGAGTTTATCACTCCACTCTATCATAATCCTTTTTTTTTTTTCATGTTTAAAACTCATCGGATTGATTCCTTATCGTATATAGCTGTCATAACAAATCCTGATCTCATTTTTTACATTGCTGACTTGCTGTACTATTATGACAAAAACTTTTTGTAAATTACTGACATCCAACCCAATTTTACTTAGAAAATTGTTGAATTGTTAAACAAGATATTTTCTAAAGCGACTCATTTCTTCAATAATTCACTTTATTTTCTTCATTTTCCTGATTTTCATGTCTCTTCTTATTTTAACTCATGCAAGAAGTTATAACTTCATAACTTTCACAGTATGTATTATATCTTAAATATTCATATTATTACAAAAATTCATGCGTTTAAAAAAAAGTAAAGGTGGTAGGAAGCTTTTGTTTTTTATAAACATCGCTAGAGTGTAGATTTTCTAAAGATATATAATTTTTTTCGATATCTTTTTGCTAACCAGAGTTGTAATTGGACCATTTCGACGAAATTCCAAGTTGCATGATTTGCGAAATTTATCAGTGTAAAGGTGGAAACAATGTAACGGCTTTTTGTGATGGTTATTGAGCAGCTGTTCCTCTTTATTTATCGAGAACAGATATTAATACATATTTCCATAATGCAGGTACTACAGATGAATTTCTTCTAAATTTTAATGATTTATTTAATATACTTAAATCTCGTAATAGATTGGCAAAATAAATATTTTAAAAATCACTTAGCTCACGAACAAATTATTATTATTATATATTTGTAGTAATGTGAAGAGCCATGATGAGGAAAATGATGCTGAAAAGAAGTAAGAATGCTTATCGTTTGAAACGTATATGAGCATGATTTCTTTCTGGACTTGAATGGTACAATCATACATAATTTCGAATTGTATAAGTATGAAGAAGAATTGGAAAATGGAGTCGTAGATACCTTCAATAATGATCTCAAATCTGAATGGATATAATTATAGAATAAACGGTTGATTGGATTGCATAGTGACAAATTGTGAAGTGTCAAATAAGCATTAAGAAAACGAATGACAATATCTGGCTGGCGGGAGGCGCTAGTGTCTATAGAATTGAATTTAATTAGGCATCTGGCCAGCAGGGTGCGCTAGTGTCTATGGAACCGTGTTTAGTTTGGCGTCTGGCCGGCAGGGGCTCTACTGTCTATGGAATCGTATTTAATTTGGCGTTTGACCGGCAGGAGGCGCTTGTGTCTATGGAACCTTGTTTAGTTTGGCGTCTATGGAACCGTATTTAGTTTGGTGTCTAATTGGCGGGGGCGCTAGTGTGTATAGAAATTGAACACAAAGAGAATTTTTATTTAGTTTAACTTGCGGCCGCTAAGTACTTTCAGTTCGACTATTCCTCGCTAGATGGCGCTAGTTCGTGTTTGGTTAGTTTGGCGATCGGTCAATAGAAACGTGTTTAATTTGACGTTTGGCTAGCGGGAGGCGCTAGTGTCTATGGAATCTTGTTTAGTTTGGCGTTTGGCCGGCAGAGGTCGCTGGTGTCTACAGAATCGTATTTAATTTGGCGTTTTGCTAGCGAGAGGCGCTTTTGTTTATGGAACCGTGCTTAATTTGGAGTCTAGCCGGTAGGGGGCGCTAGTAACTATAGAATCGTATTTTAGTTTGGCGATTTGTTGAAATAGATTTATATGTCTATAGAATCGTGTTTAATTTGACTTTTGACTAGTGGGAGGCACTAGTGTCTATGGAATCTTGTTTAGTTTGGCGTCTGGCCGGCAGAGGTAACTGATGTCTACAGAATCGTATTTAATTTTGCGTTTTGCTAGCGAGAGGCGCTTTTGTTTATGGAACTGTGCTTAATTTGGCGTCTGGCCGGTAGGGGGCGCTAGTAACTATAGAATCGTATTTTAGTTTGGCGATTTGTTGAAATAGATTTATATGTCGTGTTTAATTTGAATTTTGGCTAGCAGGAGGCGCCAGTGTTTATGGGAATTTGTTTAGTTTGGCGTTTGGCTCGCTGGGGGCGCTACTGTCTATGGAATCGTGTTTAATTTGGCGTTTGACCGGCAGTAGGCGCTAGTGTCCATAGAATAGTGTTTTAGCTTGGCGATTGGTCGACAGAGATAGATAGTGTCTATAAAATCGTGTTTAATTTGGCGTTTGGATAGCGGGAGGCGCTAGTGTGTATAGAAATTAAACACAAATAGAATTTTTATTTAGTTCAACTTGCGGCCGCTAAGTTTTGTTAAGACTGGTATAAGGGTCCTATTTACCCTTTCCACTTCTCCATTACCTCGTGGGACTTCACAAGTTGTTAACACATGTTTAATATTTTCTTCTCGACAATATTATTCGAATTTTTCAGAACGGAACGCGGATCCTCTGTCAGATATTATCCTTGACGGGCTTCCAAATATTTTATGCTAAGACAACATATCACTTCTTTCGTCGTGGTTGATTTTGTTGATTTTAGGATGAAACGTTCCTTCTTTCTCTCCTACAGGACGAGGTGATATATTTTACGCTATTTTTCAAGACAACATGTCACTTCTTTCGTCGTGGTTTATTTTGTTGGGTAAAGCCACACAAATTTGGAAAAGTCAGTGAATATGTAACTAAATCAAAAGAATTGTTGAAAATTGTCAAGTTATTTTGGTTTTCTAGAAAATCCCAGTGTGACAGATTTTGTTGTAATATTCGTTTCTTCTATAGTATAAATAAAAGAAATTTATACAGGTTCTTCTATACTTTTATTATATTAGAAGTAAAACTACACAAAATGACTTGAATGTGAAAGTAACCATTTTTTTTTATCTTTTCTTGACATAATAATCATCCTTGCCAACTTAATTGCTGGGTTACGTTCAGTAATTTTTTACAACACTACCCCTTAAACCAGCAATTAATTTAGACCAATATTTTTAGTACAAAAAATATGCTTGGGATTATGCAGCCCTTTTGTTAAAAGATCTGCTACCATTTTTTCAGTAGGCATGTATTTAATTTCAACAAAATTTTTTTCAATTACTTCCCTTACAAAATGGTACTTAGTGTCTATATGTTTAGTTCTGTTATGGTAAACAGGGTTTTTTAACAATTTTTGTGCACTTTGGTTGTCATTGAAAAGAATTACGGGCTTAGTCTCACAAAACTCATTTAAAAAACCACTAACAAATATGGCTTCAATTTTAAACCGACTTCAATAGGAGTCAAAACAGTTTTAGCATCACCTAACTTGAAACGCTCTAATAATTCTAAAATATAGTTCCTCTGATTAACTTTAATCAAATTGTTTTGTTTGTCAAAATCAATATTTAAACCTAAAAAATATTTGATTGGCCTCAAGTCTTTAATTTTAAATTGTTTTGACAATTCCTGATTGAGGTTGGTTTTAAAAACTGAGGAATTTGAACAAATTCAAAAATCATCAACATAAAAGGCCACTAGAATTATAAATTTGTCCTTGTTTTGGAAAAATATACATGGTTCAAAACTTGATTGCTGAAAACCTAAGTCTTTTAAGACATTTTTTACTTTAATATTCCAAATTCTGGAGGATTGTTTTAATCCATATATAGCCTTTTTTAATAAACATACTTTATTTTCATTATTTTTTAGAATAAACCCCTCAGGTTGCACCATGTAAATTTCTTCATCCAAGTTTCCGTTTAAAAATGCAGTTTCTACGTCTAAGTGGTCAATATCTAAACTTAATTCTACAGATAAAGCAAACAATATTCTTATTGTAGAGTATCTAACTACAGGTGAAAAAGTTTCAAAATAATCTATACCAAAGGTTTGTGTGAAACCCTTTGCAACTAGCCGTGCATTATATCGTATTTCATTATTTGAATTCCTTTTTAAACAAAACACCCACTTATTTTGCACAACATTTTTGTTTGATGGACGGTCTACTAAAATCCATGCCTCATTTTTCATTAATGATTCGTACTCTCGTTCCATTGCTTTTTCCCATTTTCTTCGGTCACTTCTTGACATCGCTTCATCTACGGTCTTTGGATCTTGCTTTTCATTATAAGTTTCCTTATTCATCACATTGTATGAAATGTAACCTTTATAATTTCTTTTCTTTGACACCCTTCCTGATCTGGTTACAATTTCTTGATCATTAATTTCCTCAAAGTTTTCACCTCCAGTTTCTTCTGGAATTTCATTTTCTTCTTCATTGATATTATTATTTGATCCTCCACCTTCTTCATTTATGTCACAATCATCCACTCCAGGTTTAGTTTTTGTTTGTAGGTCAACAGTAATTGCTTAATCAGGATCTGAGTTGCTAGTTTCAGCCTTACAATTATTTATGTTTTTGAAAGGTTGATTCAGAAATTCATTAAATTTTACATTACGACTTATAATAATTTTATCTGTATCTGTATCTAGAATTCTATAAGCTTTACTATTTTCACTGTATCCCACTATAATACCTATTTTTGCTCTTTTCTCTAGTTTAGATCTTTTTTCTTTTGGAATGTAAACAAAAGCCTGAGAACCAAATGTAATGAAATATGATAAATCAGGTTTCTTTCCGACCCATAACTCATAAGGTGTCTTTTCTTTACTTTTAGTATGTAGTCTATTAGAAATGTAGTTAGCAGTTGTTACTGCTTCCCCCCAATATTTATGGGGTAAATTAGCATCTAATAACATACACCTTGCCGATTCCATCAATGTTCTATTTTTCCTCTCCGACACACCATTTTGCTCTGGACAATATGGTGCAGTCGACTGAAAGCTTATACCAAAACTTTTGAGTAGCTTCTGCACAGCTACCCCTGTATATTCCCATCCATTATCACTTCTAAATGTTTTTGGATAGACCCCAAAAATATTTTTGACTTCTAGAATGAATTCCTTTAGTTTAATATATACTTCATCTTTAGATTCTAACAAATAAAGTGTGGTATATCTTGAAAAATCATCGGTTAAAGTCAAAAAATATTTCTTTTTATCTGATTTTTTAGGAAAAGATTTCCTCATTAATTTACACATTGTTTTTTCTGACCACAATCATTTATTTTTATGCCAATAGCTAAATCTTTACTTACTATCATTTTTATATCATCCGGGCTTCTGTGACCTAAACGTCTGTGCCATGTATGTATATAATTATTCATTTCCTCACACGTTTTTACAATATTTACTTTTTCTGAAAACTTGTTTAATTTATATAAACCATTACAGTATTTTCCTGTGGCTATAATAGAATTATTAATTTCTATATAATTACAATCATCAAACTTTATGTTATAACCAGCTTTTGTAATTTTAGACACCGAAAACAGATTATTGCTTAGCTCAGGTACAAATAAAACATCTTTAAATTTTAAACTTATGCATTTACCTGAAATTTCTGTTTTTACTAAAATATCACCTTTACCTTTGACTTGCATTTCCTGTCCATTTGCAACTATAATTTTATTTAACTTTGAATAGTCCAATTTAATAAATAATTCTGGATTATTTGACCTGTGACTTGTAGCCCCTGAATCAATATACCATTCTAGATTATTTTTACTGTTACCGGAAACATTGAAACAAAAAACTGAGTCAGACAACTCATCACCTTCAACAGTTACTTTGGCATGTTGCTTTCCCTTATTTCTGTCTTTCTTCATGAAAAAACAATATTTTTTGTAGTGACCTTTTCTATGACAATAATAACATTCTATTTTTTCTTTCATCTTTTTCGAAAACTTTTTATTTGTGTTTAATGCCGTCTCTGTTGAACTGGTATCTTCTTTTCTTTTATACTCATCCATTAGTTTTCCCTTTACATATTCAAGAGTCAATTCATCATCTGGCCCAGCATCTAATGCTGTTACTAATGTGGAATAACTTTCTGGCAATCCATCTAACAATAATGCAGCTACATGGAAATCCTTAATAGTCTCACCAACTCCTCGTAGTCTTTCAACTAATTCTAGTATTTCTTTAATGTATTCATGCATTGGTTTATTTTCAAGTCTAGACTGATACAGCTTCCTCAATAAATACAACTTGTTACTTAAATTATTTCTTTCATGTACCTTTTGCAGTTCATTCCACATTTCTTTCGCATTCTTGCATTTATAAATGTGTGCTATCTGATTGTCTTCGATACTTAATGAAATTGTAGCTTGTGCTTTTTCATCTTTACATTCTTATTGGTTTTTAATAATATTACGATGTTCTTGATCTTTGTTTAGATCAATTGTGGGAAATATTGTCCATTAACCAAATTTAGTGAGAACTAGAGCCACATTCTTATTGGTTTTTAATAATATTACGATGTATAAATAAATATTTTTGAAACGTAACATGCATCCAGATAATAAACAAATAATTTGTAAAATTTGACAACATTGATGTTTACTGTAAGTTGGCTTCAGTTATATTCAAACATGCCAGCTGGGTTAATGTTTTTTATACGTCCAAGGTCAAAGTAAACCAAAGTTTCAAACAAAGGAACCTCGGAATTCATTATAATGTTAGAAACGGAATTGGTATCTAGTTGGAAAACTTACTTATGTTTAAGTTTTATACGTGAAGATTAAGTGAATGTAGTTTATGTAATGAAGTAAATTTTGACTGAAAATGTATAAATTTTTAAAATTTTGATTCTTATAGTAGGTATGTACAATTATTTTTCACATTTTCTACACCTTTAACTAAGTAATTTGATAAAAATACTCACGTATACAACACAATGTTTCATGTTGATGAATATGCTTTTAAGGTGTTGGCAAGTGTTTGAATATCTTTTTTAATAACAAGTATAAGCACTACACCAATACTGGAAGTAGTTTACAAATAATTTATTTTTAGGTAAAGCAGCGTGATTTCTCATTTACCAAAATGGCCTCTAATAAAAAAGAATTGTATGTACTCTAACATATTTACTAATTTCGCTATGGTAGCTTGATCTGAACTGGGCCTGGAAATTTGTAGTGTAACGTCTGTGAATGTCAAGTTACAAAAAAAGAATTAGATTATTGAAGTAGCAACAAGAGAACAGCATCTACCCGGCTTTGAAGATTTTTGCAGTGATTCTATCATTTAGGAAATATTTTTGGAAATTTGATAAAACAATCCCCAACAACACATTTTTTTTTAAATATTTACCTGTATATAATGATTGATATAATAGGAGCGTTTGGATGAATTCACATGGGGACCTTTAGTAGTTTTGGAGTACCTACCTTATGGAATTGCAAGATAAAGATCATTCAAATGAACTGTGGTATTTCTGCACAATAAATAAATGATAGAAAAGATCCTCGTATTGTTCTAACACATCTTACTTGTTTTATTCATATTTCTGAGGTAAGAAAATAAAATATTGAGTAATTTTTGATTGGTTTGATTTAAAGAGACTCCACCCCAATTGTGAAGAATGAGTTACTTGTAGTTTACAATGAATTGATGAAAAATGTTGCCAGTGTGTTGATATTTGTCTAAATATCAATATTTTTCTAATAAATTTACTCATAATCAAAATAATTAGTAGTTGCTCATCAATATTTGATATTAAATTATATATTTTGTTAAGTATTTTAGGTGACTTCCTTTGAAAATCTCAAACTAGTCTGAAAAAAATAAATTTAGCAATGTCATGTTTCCATCATTATTTCAAATTATTGTCTTACCAGTTTTTGAATAAGAACTTTCAAGTCACTTACCATTTCATCACTTTGTACAAATTCAACACTATATCTGCCAATGAAACTGAATGAGTAATGAAGAATTTTCCTGAAAAGTCCTGTATGCATATGACTTGGTTGAGTGTAAATTTAGCTTAGCGAATACATTGTAATGCAACTTAATGGTTTATTGCACTCCATGTCAAAGGTATTTTAGAGTTGTTGATTATTGAAGAAACATGTTTGTTTGAATTGGGTGAGGTAATGCCATTTCTACTGATACATACCCACACACTTTTGTTTAATTTTTTTAGCTTCTCAACAACCAGTTGAAAGTATATTGTTATCAAGTAATTCTAATGGAAGCAAAAACGTTGAGAGAACGAAAAGGGAACAGTATTCTTTTCAAAACAAGTCCTAAACATCAAAATGTAGGCTTACAACTGTCCTATGGAAGGTATCTATTTTTTATGTATGTATTTTTTATAGATTATCTTCTAAAGCAGAAGATCAAAATTCATTATTTTCATTATTAAAATGGAGTTTATCACTCCACTCTATCATAATCCTTTTTTTTTTTCATGTGTAAAACTCATCGGATTGATTCCTTATCATATATAGCTGTCATAACAAATCCTGATCTCATTTTTTACATTGCTGACTTGCTGTACTATTATGACAAAAACTTTTTGTAAATTACTGACATCCAACCCAATTTTACTTAGAAAATTGTTGAATTGTTAAACAAGATATTTTCTAAAGCGACTCATTTCTTCAATAATTCACTTTATTTTCTTCATTTTCCTGATTTTCATGTCTCTTCTTATTTTAACTCATGCAAGAAGTTATAACTTCATAACTTTCACAGTATGTATTATATCTTAAATATTCATATTATTACAAAAATTCATGCGTTTAAAAAAAAGTAAAGGTGGTAGGAAGCTTTTGTTTTTTATAAACATCGCTAGAGTGTAGATTTTCTAAAGATATATAATTTTTTTCGATATCTTTTTGCTAACCAGAGTTGTAATTGGACCATTTCGACGAAATTCCAAGTTGCATGATTTGCGAAATTTATCAGTGTAAAGGTGGAAACAATGTAACGGCTTTTTGTGATGGTTATTGAGCAGCTGTTCCTCTTTATTTATCGAGAACAGATATTAATACATATTTCCATAATGCAGGTACTACAGATGAATTTCTTCTAAATTTTAATGATTTATTTAATATACTTAAATCTCGTAATAGATTGGCAAAATAAATATTTTAAAAATCACTTAGCTCACGAACAAATTATTATTATTATATATTTGTAGTAATGTGAAGAGCCATGATGAGGAAAATGATGCTGAAAAGAAGTAAGAATGCTTATCGTTTGAAACGTATATGAGCATGATTTCTTTCTGGACTTGAATGGTACAATCATACATAATTTCGAATTGTATAAGTATGAAGAAGAATTGGAAAATGGAGTCGTAGATACCTTCAATAATGATCTCAAATCTGAATGGATATAATTATAGAATAAACGGTTGATTGGATTGCATAGTGACAAATTGTGAAGTGTCAAATAAGCATTAAGAAAACGAATGACAATATCTGGCTGGCGGGAGGCGCTAGTGTCTATAGAATTGAATTTAATTAGGCATCTGGCCAGCAGGGTGCGCTAGTGTCTATGGAACCGTGTTTAGTTTGGCGTCTGGCCGGCAGGGGCTCTACTGTCTATGGAATCGTATTTAATTTGGCGTTTGACCGGCAGGAGGCGCTTGTGTCTATAGAACCTTGTTTAGTTTGGCGTCTATGGAACCGTATTTAGTTTGGTGTCTAATTGGCGGGGGCGCTAGTGTGTATAGAAATTGAACACAAAGAGAATTTTTATTTAGTTTAACTTGCGGCCGCTAAGTACTTTCAGTTCGACTATTCCTCGCTAGATGGCGCTAGTTCGTGTTTTAGTTTATCGTTTGGACGGCAGAGGGCGGCAGTGTGTATAGAATCGTGTTTAGTTTGACGTCCGGCCGACAGAGGGCGCTAGTGTCTATAGAATCGGGTCTAGTTTGGCGTCTGACCGACAGGAGGAGCTGGTGTGTATAGAAATCGAACACAAATAGTATTTTTATCAAGATCAACTTGCAGCCGCTAGGTACTTCCAGTTTGACTATTCCTCGCCAGATGGCGTAAGTTCGTGTTTGGTTAGTTTGGCGATCGGTCAATAGAAACGTGTTTAATTTGACGTTTGGCTAGCGGGAGGCGCTAGTGTCTATGGAATCTTGTTTAGTTTGGCGTTTAGCCGGCACAGGTCGCTGGTGTCTACAGAATCGTATTTAATTTGGCGTTTTGCTAGCGAGAGGCGCTTTTGTTTATGGAACCGTGCTTAATTTGGCGTCTGGCCGGTAGGGGGCGCTAGTAACTATAGAATCGTATTTTAGTTTGGCGATTTGTTGAAATAGATTTATATGTCTATAGAATCGTGTTTAATTTGACTTTTGACTAGTGGGAGGCACTAGTGTCTATGGAATCTTGTTTAGTTTGGCGTCTGGCCGGCAGAGGTCACTGATGTCTACAGAATCGTATTTAATTTTGCGTTTTGCTAGCGAGAGGCGCTTTTGTTTATGGAACTGTGCTTAATTTGGCGTCTGGCCGGTAGGGGGCGCTAGTAACTAAAGAATCGTATTTTAGTTTGGCGATTTGTTGAAATAGATTTATATGTCTATAGAATCGTGTTTAATTTGACTTTTGGACTTTGCGGATGGTAATATTTTTTTGTTTTGTACAAAACACATAGAGACTAATGGAGAACATTGAAACAGGTGTCAGACAGTGTAAAAGTGAGTGTGGTAATAGTAGTACATGTCTTGGATTTCTCAATGTGAATATTCTTCTAGTATCTTTTAAGGACTTTTACTTTTGTGAATTGTTCAATTAACAAATTTTGGGCAGCTGTGTGTATGTCCTCAGTGTCGATTCATTGTACAATCAACCAATCAATATGTATATCATAAGTTTTTACATATATTTATTGTAATTAAATAATTACCTCTATTATTCAATTCACTTTCTCCATTTTGTATTCTATAAGCATCTTCATTAGCCATTCGAAAGTATTATCTGATGTGGAATTTTCAATATTGCCAATCATTTCCTTAATGCTTCTTTGAAACTTCTCAATTTGTTACTGTGCAATCCAATCAAACGTTCTTTCCATAATTGCATCCATTCAGGTTTGAGTTCAATATTGTAGGTATCTTCGGTTCCATTTTCCATTTCTTCACACCTATACAATTCGAAATTATGTATGATTGTAACATTCAAGTTCAGTTCAAATGATAAGCATTCTCACCTCTTATTCGAACTTATTCTTAAAGTCACACTCACTAATGAAAACATCAATTTGTGGTGAGCAAAATAGACAAGCTACAATTGCATCATATCGCCTATTCATATTGACAGCTAGCTAAAAAAAGGATCAGAACACTCTCTAGGGTAGAATCTGAAGTTTCATTCACTGAAAAGAAAATAAAAAAATCGCTCAATTTCACAGTTACAGTTTTGAAAAAAAACTTTTCACATCAACTTAATGAAAGTACTGAAGTTGCTTGCTAACTTGCTGACTTTTCGCTATTCTGTGTGATCAAATGGGAAATGAGCAAAAAGCATTCCTGCTTCATTGTGAAGTACGGTGGGTCTCAAGAGGGGGCGCTACTGTCTATGGAATCGTGTTTAATTTGGCGTTTGACCGGCAGGGGCTCTACTGTCTATGGAATCGTATTTAATTTGGCGTTTGACCGGCAGGAGGCGCTTGTGTCTATGGAACCTTGTTTAGTTTGGCGTCTATGGAACCGTATTTAGTTTGGTGTCTAATTGGCGGGGGCGCTAGTGTGTATAGAAATTGAACACAAAGAGAATTTTTATTTAGTTTAACTTGCGGCCGCTAAGTTTTGTTAAGACTCGTATAAAGGTCCTATTTGCCTTTTCCACTTCTCCATTACCTCGTGGGACTTCACAAATTGTTAACACATGTTTAATATTTTCTTCTCGACAATATGATTCGAATTTTTCAGAACGGAACGCGGATCCTCTGTCCGATATTATCCTTGACGGGCTTCCAAATATTTTATGCTAAGACAACATATCACTTCTTTCGTCGTGGTTGATTTTAGGATGAAACATCCCTTCTTTCTTTCCTACAGGACGAGGTGATATATTTTACGCTATTTTTCAAGACAACATGTCACTTCTTTCGTCGTGGTTTATTTTGTTGGGTAAAGCCACACAAATTTGGAAAAGTCATCAACTACCACAAAAATGTACATTTTTTTTGTTGATTTCATTGGTCCTAATTGGTCGACGTGATACCTCTCTAGCGGATCTTTTTTATTCTATAATTTACAAGGTATACAGTTATTTTTAATCGTTTCTATTTTGTATTTTAGTCTTGGTATGTAAAATTCCTTGTTTACTAATTCTTCTGTTTGTTTCTTTCAAAAATTTCCTGTCTCGTGGACTTTTATTATTATTTTTTGTTCTTTGTTGTTCATGTTGTTTGGAATGACAAGTAATTTTAATCCATTATCGTATTTATACAATATATCATGCTCTAAATAAAAATCTTCATAGTCTTCTGTAGTCAATATCCTTTTTATTACCATTTGTGTACCTCGGTTCGGCCATCCTTTTTTCTCACTAGTCCAATAGGACTAGCGAAATCCGAAAAACTCGGTTTGATTATTACATCTTTTAACCATTCCTCTATCTGTCTATCTACTTCTTCTTTTTCGAATGCCGATAGTCTTCTTGGTCGCTAATAAATCGGTTCTTCGCTTTTCAGTACAATTTTCACCTCAATATTCGTTGTCTTCGCTTTGAGTGGTTTGTAGTTTTCTATTAATTTCTTCACTTCCTGCCTATTGAACCACGGAAAAGCATGTAGCGCCTAACGAGTTCTCCACGGTTCGCATTCTTTAGAAAAACAAATGTAAAACTTTTATAACTTTGAGTTTTGCATACTTAATGTTGTGACCAATTCTACCTACACAACTTAACGTTGTCATGATTGATTCTACGCAAAATATATAAAATTTGAAAAAAAATAGAAGAAAATAACTCTTTGTCTTTCGTTTATTAAAACTTAATCCTGTACTTTTCTACTCAGAAAACAAATATGCTATATAAAAAAATATCTCGTTTTTACAGCAAAGGAAAAACCAAATTATCCTCAAAAATGTCCGTTACAATCAATACAATATAAACTTATTATTCACCTTAGCTACAGAAAATATTTTGTAATTCAGATAAACTAATTGAATTTCGATAATTCTAGTTTGTACAAATGTATTCTGCCCTTTTTTTATACAAGTATTGTTAGAATGTATCTAAAAAAAATTTGCAGCCTTCCGCCACTGATCACTAGTTCGTGGACTTCGAAAAATACTTCTCACATCAGGCTTCCTCCAGATTTAAACTGGCAATTTCACTTATTTCCGATTCCAGTAACCTCGAGTAGATCAGCTCGGAATATGAACAGTGTAGTCTTCTTCAAATTAGCAGATTTCTCGTAACACTTTATTTTACAATGTTCTGCTGTAGCGTACAGCTCCAAAGACCATTTTAACCACGGAAAGTCTATTAGAAGAGCAATCACAAAGTGAATGTAGTGGAAAAGCCAGTCCTTCATCAAGTGGATTTGAGGATAACTTTGTGAATGAAGAGGTAAGATGAAAATACCAATTTTTAATATAATAATTTCTAAATTTGTCTGTAGGAAAATGTTGCATCTGGTGATCTGATAGAAAAAACCAATCGCGATCAAGTAGAATATACGGATACAGAAAAAAAATAGCAGAATAAATAATAAATGAAATTAGTGATTCAAGAACTACTGAGAATATTTACAATACTCCATCTATTAGTATAACAACCAATAATATGAGTAGTTCAATTGAATCTTCGCCAAATTGGACATTGATCTCTGATTCTTCACATTCGCAACCAGATTTTGAGAAATTAGGATAATACAATTGGATTATCTATGGAAACTCTAGTTCGAAATACACTTTGATTAGATAATGTTCGCCAAAAGCTCCAGGATTAGAATGTTCTATGACTTTGTTCAATAACCGTCGATGAGATCCGGGTATTTAAATTTCCATAGATAGTGAATATTCATATCATTAAATTTGTAATTTGGATTGTAAATAAAGTGAATTTGACTTATATTTTGGATTGATTGATGTCTTATACCTTTTTATTTTCAAACTAAAACTATTTAGATGATGTTTCTATTTGCCATTGAATAGTAGAATTTTTCAGAAAATGGGAAAGTTTTGAAATTAAGAAAAGTTACTTCACACACTGACGCTAAATATTCATAGGTTTCTTCAAGATTTTTGCCAACAAAAACCGTTTCGCAGATTGCACCTCAATTAAGCTTATTCCAATTATTAAATGGTGGTTTCATGTTGTGTCCAAAACGTATTATATAGAAGATGAAATTATAGATGCAACTGGGAGTTGTTTCGGCCAAGGGAATTTCACAGTATATCTAGCTTCAGAATTTGCGCCGAAGTAAATCGAATCGAAAAGTGGAATAGTTAAGAAAGTCCATACCAGAATTTCCAAGATTTAACTTCTTGTAGTATACAGCAACTGTCTATATCTCCGATTGAATTGAACCAGGTAAATATAGTTCAAAGTCACTGTGTAAAACAAGGTGTATAGAAATGCTCCAAGCTGTGTTGACCTTAATGAAACAACTTCCTGCACTCCCCGCTCTTCTAGAAGCTCTTGATAGTTCAACTGAAGGTAGAGGAAGTAATGAATGTGCTTTCCTGCTCTCTAGTCTCTCGTAAAAGTTTTCATTCAGTGTCTTAGTTCTGTCTGAGACACTTGGAATAACTTTACCTTCAACTCCAAGCGGAGTACATGGATGTGCACATAGCTTCTCAACTCAGATACAGAAAATTCTTTTATACGTTACATCTACAACTTTTCTTGAAATAGGGTGTCCAGTAAAAATTAAAAATCAAGTACTAGTCTCCTCTCGATTTTTCCAGGTTGGTTTTTACATTTTCCCAGTCGAAATTTCGTTAATTTACTATCACCCTTCTATTATGATGAATATTAATTTTAGAAAATACAAGTATAATACAACAACCAAATTTTTTTAGTTTAATAATTCTTCGCTCACTGCTGTTTTTGAGAGTCTCCAAAAATTTTCTATCTATTCTTTTTATGATACGCAACAATATTCTACCCTAAATGTTGAAATTCTTTGATTTGTGCATCGAAATTACGCGAAAAAAATTGCTATTTTCAAGTTGTTTTATTGGAATTTATTGAAAAATAAATAAAATTGATTGACTTGGACATAAGAAACATTCTCGGCTTGACAGTTGAACAATGAGTTTAGTCATATTTATGAAATTTTTGTGCCAAATGGAATTGGGCATCAAATTGACGGAAAGGGGCATAAACATGTTTGGCTCTGCGGTCAACGCTTTAAGACAATATAATTGAATTTTTCTTTGAAATTTAAGGAAAAGGCATGAAAATGATAAAATTTGGCATAATGATTTGCATAAAACTAATGGGAAAATAGGATTTTTTAACAAACTTTATTGAGAAAATTACAAATTTTTATCAAAAATTAGAACGGAAATTTGAATTCCAATAGAAAATTTTTTAAAAATCACGACACCGCCATTCAAAAGTATCTTTCTGCTATTCTCCATATACTTCGACCTCCTTCTCTTCTTCATACTCCTCTACTTCTTATTCGTAGTCTTCGTTTGATTGGATTGCACTGTGACAAATTGACAAGTGTAAAAGGAGCATTAAGAAAACAAATGGCAATACCAATACTGACAACTCCACATCAGATAATACTTCGAATGGCTAATGAAGATGCTAATAGAAAACAAAATGGGGAAAGTGAATCGAATAATAGAGGTAAATATATAAATACAATAAATATATGTAAAAACTTGATTGGTTGATTGTACAATGAATCGAAACTGAGGTCATTCAGACAGCTGACGAAAATTTGTTGATTGAACATATTACAAAAGTAAAAGTCCTTAAAAGATACTATGAAGATAAGAAGAATATTCACATTGAGAAATCCAAGACATGTACTACTATTACCACACTTACTATTACACTGTCTGACGCCTGTTTCGATGTTCTCCGTTAGTCTCTATTGTTTTGTACAAAACAAAAAAATATTACCGAGTATAATTTCATTTAAGATAGTCAGTTGATTGAATTAGTAAACTCATTCTGGCATTGAACAAAATATGTACTTTAATCCATTTGGACTATTTCTTGAAAGAAAGACTACTATTACTCAGATTGAATTAGAACAACTTCCAAATTCAGTGGTAAGTTCAATAATTACTCATCTTTTACTGGATACTGTGGACAATTTGAATCTTGGTATCTCTTAAATAAATCCCAACAAATCATATGATTTTATATAAAACCCCCTAGTTATGAAAAAACTACTTTCGAGTAGATAAACTCAAATATTTGAGATCACTAAAATCCTTTTCGTAGAAAATATGTATTGTTTTGATTTTTGTTTCCGCTCTAACTCCTTCATCATTTCCAAGTCGAACAACATTACTAACTAATTAAACAATACGATAGGATCGGGAAATATAAAAAGCTTTTCTTAGATGATGAGATGTTTAAAAAATTTTTTTAAAGAATTTGAATTTTATCTGTCCCCACTTTCATGAATAAATTCAAGGCATTTTTTTTGTAAATTAGTTTTTCCTTGTCCTTGCAAATTGAAGTACCCAATAGGTCCATGTATTCATGTTTGTTTCCTGTTTGTATTTTTTATTGGAACCTCAATATCAGTGACATTATTAGAACATTTTTCTTTTTGGTTATAAGAGAGTCTCACTCTTGGAAGCACTTACAGTTTCGGATGATTGTAATAATTCAATTTAGGAAAATTTAGATGAAGCGTCTCTTTCATGCATTGTTGTAAAATACAGAATATTCAATAAATATGCACGAATATGATTTACACAAGCTAAATGCTTTTAAGACGTTGGCAATATCTAATACTAATGAATGAATCACCTCTTCCCAAATAGTAATTAAAAAGCCAGATCGATGACTCCATCACTTTTTGATTTTCCCACCTGCCAACTGAAACGGCAACACTGTACATGTCAAAATACAGTGTTGCTTTATTACTATATCTATACACCAAAAAATTGCTAACAATAATTTATTCAAACTGCTTAAGTTATTTAAACAACTTTTTTTATAAACATTAAATATATTGATTAAATCTGAATTAACTAACTGTCAAAAAAGACCTCTCGCGTGAAGAACAGCAATGCCACGGAGGTAAACGTATCAATAGTTTTGGAGCTCAACAAGATTTGAAATTTTTATAAAAAAATTCATGTATATCTTATATGAATGAATAATCTACATACCTTCAATTTCAAACACATATATAAACATTTTTCTTCAAAACAATTAGAAAACACAATTAAGATTTTTATTTCAACAAAGGGTTTGGGTTAACCTTTTCAGAATGTAAATAAATGATTCTGTTAATGTAAAACGGTCGGTTAAACTTACATTCTGGTCCACATTTCTTAGAAGCACATTTTAAGCATTCTCCAAAGCAACCATGGCATCTTAAATTCAAGCAGTTACAAAGATCCATTTCTGATTTATTTTCATAAGATGTTGACGGCATTGCTGCATCAAACGGGATTGATGTTCTTCGTGGAAGAATATCGTTATTTTTCTTCAATTTGTACACTACTTGCGGAACCACATCGAAATGGTTTTTTTCATTTACTTCAATCTGTGACTTATACTGATTCATCATTCATTTATATCAGTTTGTGGATAATTTTGACTGGATGCTGTAGGTCTGACGGATTTAAATCGGATTAATCTTTTTCTTGAAAGCATCTTGTAAGATTTTCAGTTTGTGGTTTTGTTGTAAGTGGGTGTAGATATGGAGGGCTAACGTTTTAATGCAGTTCTCTGACTCCTCTGGATAATAGCGGGATTGCGGAATTATACCGAGGAATCTTAACTAGACATAATACGGTATTAAATTGGATTTATGTTCCTAGTTGAAGGTTATCGTTGTATTTCCCAATCTGCACAATAGTCTTTTCTCTATGAATGTTGTTAGACTGGTAGCTTCGAATCGAAATGGTTTTTCTTCATTTATTTCAGTTGCTGTCTCATTTTTACACGATTTTTGTAAACTTGTGGTTTAACAGTAAACCTCAATGTTGTCAAATATTTATTTATAAATCGTAATATAATTAAAATCATTATGATCTGGCTTCAGTTCTCACTAAATTTGGTTAATGGGCAATATTTTCCACAATTAATCTAAACAAAAATAATTTCAAGACCAAGAAAATAATTTTGTTTTCGGGCAAAAAGTTATGTTAAATTTGGGGTTAATAAGCCGGGTACTTCTTGGCAGTGTTTAGGTTCAACATCTGAAAGGTATTTATTGTCTGTTGGAAAAATGTTGTTAATGCATACTTATTGCAGATTTTGTAGTTTACATCAGTCTGAAAGATTCGATTCATCCAAATTTTTAGAAATTTAATTATTTCACTCACCTGAAACTTCTTCTTCTGCTTCTGAAAGTATGAATAACTCTTGTAACCAACAAGAAAAATGTTCTTATAATGTTATTGGTATCAAGGTTCCAACAAAATTAGAAACTTTGCAGGAAATCTCAGAAGTTCTGATTTTGATACACTGATGAAGGCCAAGAGAAAATATGAGTATTCTGAAAAATAGAGTGGTTCTTCAAAGAAAATCTCTCTTCAAATTAAATTCGAAATCTGTGAAAAAATAGGTTTTAAGGAAATTATTGATAAATTTGCCACTCAGAAAGCAAGAAAGATTATTTTATAATTAGGTGATTATAATGATTAGGTACCTAGTCTGTAAACTGTAGAACAACTGATTGATATACATACTTTTCGTTGAGTATTGAGTTGGTACTTTTTTATGCAAAGGTGATAATATTGTATGTTTTTTATTTTGATAAAGTATTTTGTTGATATTATATAAGCTGGCCAAAAAAATAATGTTTTCAAATTTTATTTGCATTTTTACTCATGAATCACTTCTTCACAACGATTGTGATGTAGTAATATGATAAAAATACGTGACTATCTGATGTATTTTTCCCTAAAAACTCAAAAATAATAAAAACTGCAGCATAACAATAAATTTAAAGGCATTTGACCTTGAACAGAAAAAGAATTTAGCCAGCGGCGGTTGATAATACAGTGAAGATTGTAAATTTCATTAAGTCGCAGCCTAAGCAATACCGACTTTTTGCCATTCTGTGCGATGAAATGAGTGAAAGTGCTGTCAAGATTGTTTGGGCTTGTTCATGAAATATGATTGTTTTTGTTGTAAAATTACGCGATGGGGCATAATTTTATCTTCTTTATTTCCTTATTTCTTGTTCTTTCTTTCTTCATTTTACACTTTTGACTTTTCTGTTTCTTGTTTTTTGTTTTCAGCATCATTTTCCTAATCATGGCTCTTCTTCACATTACTTTCAAATTGTTTTTGACTACTGCTTTCCTCATAATAATATTATAAGTCAAAATATATATTATTCTAGTATCCTATTCTGTAGAGTTTTGTAAGTAACTAATTTAACCATATGACTGGAATGGGGAAATATAAAAAGCTTTACTAAAAATTGAAACTAAGACTAATATATCACTTGAACAATATCTAAACACTCAAAAATATTTCACTCCAACAAATCTATTCAAAATGCTTTTTTAGTATTTAGTAAACAAAGGCAGCCATTTTGCTTAGCTTATATATTTTCATAAACTTTTTCATCAAAATTAGTTTCTTGTTCTTGAAAATATTTTTATTTAGGAAAATAACGATAAACCTCCAAGGAAAAAATCATGTCTAGTTAAGACGTATCAGTATAATTCCGCAATACCGTCAATATCCAGTGGAGTCAGAGCACTGAATGAAAACGTTAGCCCTCCAAAAAAGAAGTAAGATTTGATCTCGAAAATATATGTATATTCACTTACAACAAAACCACAAACTGAAAAATCTTACAAGATGCTTTCAAGAAAAACATTAATCCGATTTAAATCCTTCAGACCTACAGCATCCAGTCAAAATTCTCCACAAACTGATATAAATAGAGAAAGATCATGGCGACTTGATTCCGCAAGTCTACCGACATCGAATCTGTATAAGATACCGATTGAAATAAATGAAGAAAACCATTTCGATATGGTTCCGCAAGCCTATTACCATTCAGAGACAGTAGTGTACAAATTGAAGAAAAATAACGATATTGCCGTCAACATCTTATGAAAATAAATCAAAAATGGGTCTTTGTAACTGCTTGAATTTAAGATGCCATGGTTGCTTTGGAGAATGCTTAAAATGTGCTTCTAAGAAATGTGGACCAGAATGTAAGTTTAACCGACCGTTTTACATTAACAGAATCATTTATTTACATTCTGAAAAGGTTATCACAAACCCTTTGGTGAAATAAAAATCTTAATTGTGTTTTTTAATTGTTTTGAAGAAAAATGTTTATATATGTATTTGAAATTGAAGGTATGTAGATTATTCATTCATATAAGATATACATGAATTTTTTTATAAAAATTTCAAACCTCGTTGAGCTCCAAAACTATTGATACGTTTACCTCCGTGTCCTTGCTGTTAATAAAAAAAGTTGTTTAAATAACTTAAGCAGATTGAATAAATTATTGTTAGTAATTTTTTCTTGTATAGATATAGTAATAATAGTAATAAAACAACACTGCCTATTGACATTTGCAGTGTTGCCGTTTCAGTTGGGAGGCGGGAAATTCAAACAAGAAAAGCCTTTTACATTAGCCTACAGAATGTTGTTATTGAGTAGAGAGTGAGTTTACTAATTCAATCAACTGATGATCTTGAATCAAATTATACTCGGTAATATTTTTTTGTTATGTACAAAACACATAGAGACTAATGGAGAACATTGAAACAGGTGTCAGACAGTGTAAAAGTGAGTGTGGTAATAGTAGTACATGTCTTGGATTTCTCAATGTGAATATTCTTCTAGTATCTTTAAAGGACTTTTACTTTTGTCAATTGTCCATTTAACAAATTTTGGGCAGCTGTGTGTATGTCCTCAGTGACGATTCATTGTACAATCAACCAATCAATATGTACATCATAAGTTTTTACATATATTTATTGTAATTAAATAATTACCTCTATTATTCAATTCACTTTCCCCATTTTGTATTCTATAAGCATCTTCATTAGCCATTCGAAAGTATTATCTGATGTGGAATTTTCAATATTGCCAATCATTTCCTTAATGCTTCTTTGAAACTTCTCAATTTGTTACTGTGCAATCCAATCAAACGTTCTTTCCATAATTGCATCCATTCAGGTTTGAGTTTAATATTGTAGGTATCTTCGGTTCCATTTTCCATTTCTTCACACCTATACAATTCGAAATTATGTATGATTGTAACATTCAAGTTCAGTTCAAATGATAAGCATTCTCACCTCTTATTCGAACTTATTCTTAAAGTCACACTCACTAATGAAAACATCAATTTGTGGTGAGCAAAATAGACAAGCTACAATTGCATCATATCGCCTATTCATATTGACAGCTAGCTAAAAAAGGATCAGAGCACTCTTTAGGATAGAATCTGAAGATTCATTCACTGAAAAGAAAATAAAAAAATCGCTCAATTTCACAGTTACAGTTTTGAAAAAAAACTTTTCACATCAACTTAATGAAAGTACTGAAGTTGCTTGCTAACTTGCTGACTTTTTGCTATTCTGTGTGATCAAATGGGAAGTGAGCAAAAAGCATTCCTGCTTCATTGTGAAGTACGGTGGGTCTCAAGAGGTAAAGTGCTGTCAAGATTGTTCAAGCTTCTTAAGGAAGTAATATTGTTTTTGTTGGAAAATCACAATAGGTCAGAAATTTTTCTTTTTGATTTCCTTATTTCCTGTTCCTTGTTCTCCTCAATATTATTTTACACTTCTCACTTTACTGTTATTTGTTCTTTGTTTTCAACATCATTTTCCTCATCGTGGCTCTTCTTCACATTACTTTCATCTTGTTTTTGACTTCTGGTTTCTTCATTATCTTTTAATATACTAGTTATTATTTTTATATCATGTATTTCAATTTTATTCCAGAGCCGATATCTTTTCGAGTATCTTCGCCAAATCCTCGCATCTGAGCCAAATACACTTAGATTTCTTAGTGTCCAAGGTTTACCCTCAATCCAATTTTCCATTAAGTTATGGGAAGTTTGCTGGAGTATAATCAAGAATAGTACCTCATTTTTTGTATATTCTTTCATTCGTTTACTCATATATTCTCCATTATTTCCTATCTTACTTAATGAACTTTTGTATCAAATTTAGTTTCAACCATTTTTATGTATTCTATTATCCAGTCTGACACTTAACTTTTGTGTTCCAGTGAAAATATTATAACATTCTGAAGAAAGCATTCATCAAAATGTTTGTTTCCAATACCTTTTACACTTATGTCACGTTTTGTAGATTTCATCATGCTTTGATCTTCTAGTTTTTTAAATGTGTACTCATCGCCTCTCATTGTGGTTATTATTATCACTTATGAATACAGATATATTGAATGTCATTTCTCTTATAGATATAGCTGAAAAATTTTTGAGTGACCTTACCTTTTAATTGTTCTGTATCTCCTTCATACAGCTTAGACAATTTTTCAAATATTTCATCATTTACCAGTACAGCTCATAATATGTGTTATGTATGTATGTACAAATGTATGTTTTTATATATTCATAATCATGAATACTACTCGGTACCTATGCGGTTTATAACCAAGTCCATAATTCTATATGCTTTTAAAGTTATTCCATTTATGTTACAGTTTCCAGAAAAGTTTTTTGTTCTAATGAATTTTCGTTTTTAGTTTCGTAATCCGAATTATTTATTTATACAGTGAAAAGTCTCGGACCTATAACTTGTTGTTTTTAGTATTATTAGAATAAAAGTATCCTTTTTATTGTTATAACTTAATATATAGACAGATATGCAATAACCTAAACTGTCTAATATCACTAGGAGCCAACTTCACAGCGTACTAGCATGTTGCCATTTTAACTTTCAACACAAAAAATATTCTATGCAACGTTGTAAAATATTATTTTTGTGATAATACGTTGTCTAACTCTAAAGAATATTCTTTATACAATGGTTATACTATTATTACTCATATAGGTAAGACTCCTATATGGACAGTTGGTATTACATATATGTCTACATATTTTCATTTTATTTGTTTCAGATAGTTAAATCATCGTAATTATAGCGGTTTTATTTCGTGATGTACAACGCGAAAAATCGTTTTTTTCTTAAATATACGTAAAGATATCATCAATTGATGATTTCGATTGGTTAACGAGATAAACATTTCAAAGTGCTTAAATTTCAAAAGTCAACAATTGTCAAAAATATTTTTTTAAGTGAATGAAAGTAAGACGGTTAATAAGTGTTATTTGTATATTAAAATTGTAGAAGTTTTAAAATGCCGTCGACTTTGAGTAAAGAAACCAATTTGTATTACAAAAATTTGGTAGTGACAAAATTCAATAACTGGTTGAAAATGGTTAAGGAGAAGAAAAAACAAACTTATCAAAACCAAAACTCAACGGTATCGCTCCAAGCTCCAAAGGAGGAAAAAGATGCTAACGATACGAAGATTATCGTGACTCCTGCAGATAAGTTCGATGCATCACCACCAATGAACTGTAGCGACGCCAATTCCAAGGAAGTTCTAAACAGAAAAGATGCGAAAGAGGAGGAACATATGGATTTTTTGAACGAGAGCTTCTACGAGAAAATGAGATTACTTCAAGAATTCAGAAACGTCGGTCTCTACGTGTATTGCGACTCTTGCGATAAGTATAGATACCTGCCCGACGTGAAAGATCCCCTGGATCTACCTGACAAATGGTATTGTTGGATGAATCCAGATGGGAGGTATAATAGATGCGAAATCAAGGAACAATCGATCGACGATAAAGAAAAGGAGCTGATGATATTTAATAAATATAACGCGGGTAGCATCGTCTGGGCGAAAATCGAAGGTTATCCATGGTGGCCGGCTATGGTGGAAGATGATCCGGAAATCGAGAATTATTTTTGCTTGAAAGATTCCTTAGAACCGGTAAGTCTAATATTTCTCTTGGTTACTTTCATTAGGTTAGTGTTGTAAGTACCATTTTTTTAGTTCATGTCACGTACATGTATACAGGGTATACAGGGTGATTTGTTTACTTATTCCAATATTTCATTTGGAGTGGAAATCGAAATAAATTTCAAGTTACCTTAAATAGAGTGCGATTCTTTTTATCAACTGAAAATGGAGAGTGGGAAATTTGTAAACTAGTATACAGGTTTATTTTTTTTTTAATTTGTAAATTTTGATGGCCATATACAGGGTGATTAATCGACTTTTTTTCGTAATATATTTTGATAAAATTCTTGAAACGACACAAGGTATTGGATCTATGGAGTTAGTTACACTGTGTATTGACGGATAACGATTATTTTCAGACGCACTACCACGTGACATTTTTCGATTCCGACGCGGTGACTAGATCTTGGGTGAAGGCCGAAAATTTGAAACCGTTCTTGAAAAATATCGACGATAACCTTGTGCTGAACGATAAATTCAATAAACTCAAACTCAGGATGGACGTAGCCGTCAAACAGGCTAAAGAAGCCGTCGAAATGAAGCTGCTCGACAGACTGAAAAAGTACAGCTTCATATATAGATATGCGAAATCTTCGAGAAACACGAAGCGACAGAGATACGCGAGTGAGGATGGCGGCGGTAAACAAAAGAAACGCGCGAACTTGGGTGATGAGACGGAATCTTCGGCGGAAGACTACGAAGAAGAAGAAGAAGAGGAGCAAGAAGTAGAGGAGGATGAAGAAGAGAAGGAGGATGAAATATGAGGAGAATAGCAGAAAGATACTTTTGAGTGATGGTGTCGTGATTTGAAGGAAAAATGTTCGTTCTAATTTTTGATAAAAATTTGTTAATTTTCTCAATAAAGTTTGTTATAAAATCATTTTTTTTTTATTAATTTTATGCAAATCATTTTTTATGCCTAATTTCAACAGTTTCAGCCTTATCCTTAAATAAAAAAATAAAATTCACATATAACAGGGGAAACAAATAGAGATTAGAGAAATTAGAGTAGTCTGGGATACAGTTCTCACTCACCTCATCAACATTACAGAAGGAGCTGTTATTATACCGATACTCAATCGGTTCATCCTATACATGCCTCTATGGTTGGTAATAGTTTGAATGACACTGCCCCGCTGGTATACTTTCGAAAGCAAATATGCTTAATATGGATCCAGCTTGAAAAAGTATGTGGGACACTCCAATCGGGTTTCGGAATAACCACCACAAGGGAGCCCAAGTCGATAGTGACAACAATTTCAAACTGCTCATACAATAAAGGAGTGAACAGTATAAAATAGAACAACAATGAAATTGTATTAAAACATACATATAAAATAAACGAAGTAAAGCTAAATCCTAAAATATACACAGATCTTCTTTGAAATAAACAAATTTAGTTCTGTTTAGAGGTTGAGTAAATACAAAAAGATTATTATTATCTTTGGAATTTACATAATCTAAATATAACTCATTAAATACAGGGTGATTTTATATTCGACCGACAATGCTTTACCACAGAGAGATCTCAATAAATGATTCATTTTGATATAGGAATCTGAATCCTTACGTGGCCTAGTTGTTGAGACTGGAACATTTTTGTTTTAAAATGTCTGAATATTTTTAGTTGAAAAACTAATAACCTTTTATGGAACTAAAACGATCTTTCTTTTTTCTTAATTTCAAAAATTTCCCATTTTCTGAACAATTCTCTTGTTCATTGGCAAACAGAAACATCATCTAAATAGTTTTAGTTTGAAAATAACAAAGTATAAGACATCAATCAATACAAAATATAAGTCAAAGTTTTAAAATTTCTATACAAAATCTGTTGTAAAAAATTACTGAGCGTAACCCAGCAATTAAGTTGGCAAGGATGATTATCATGTCAAAAAAAAAATGGTTACTTTTCAGATTCAAGTCATTTTGTGTAGTTTTACTTCTAATATAATAAAAGTATAGAAGAACCTGTATAAATTTCTTTTATTTATACTATAGAAGAAACGAATATTACAACAGATTATGGGCCCAGGCCAGATTTAATAAGCTTCAGTTAATTTCAAAGTAAAGTATAAAAGCTAACCTAAAAAATAAGGCGTGCCGGCTTGGCTTGTAAAGCAAATTAAAAGCAGAAATGGAATCTGAAAGTGTAAAGTTTACTTTCGCCAGATTAGACAACAACAATTATCAAAATTGGAAATTTAGAATTAAAATGTTGCTTACACGAGAAGGAAATTGGTCTGTTGTAGAAGAGGCAATACCAAATGAACCATCTGTTGAATGGAAACGTAAAGATGAAAAAGCACAATCTACAATTTCATTAAGTATCGAAGACAATCAAATAGCACACATTTATAAATGCAAGAATGCGAAAGAAATGTGGAATGAACTGCAAAAGGTACATGAAAGAAATAATTTAAGTAACAAGTTGTATTTATTGAGGAAGCTGTATCAGTCTAGACTTGAAAATAAACCAATGCATGAATACATTAAAGAAATACTAGAATTAGTTGAAAGACTACGAGGAGTTGGTGAGACTATTAAGTATTTCCATGTAGCTGCATTATTGTTAGGTGGATTGCCAGAAAGTTATTCCACATTAGTAACAGCATTAGATGCTGGGCCAGATGATGAATTGACTCTTGAATATGTAAAGGGAAAACTAATGGATGAGTATAAAAGAAAAGAAGATACCAGTTCAACAGAGACGGCATTAAACACAAATAAAAAGTTTTCGAAGAAGATGAAAGAAAAAATAGAATGTTATTATTGTCATAGAAAAGGTCACTACAAAAAAGATTGTTTTTTCATGAAGAAAGACAGAAATAAGGGAAAGCAACATGCCAAAGTAACTGTTGAAGGTGATGAGTTGTCTGACTCAGTTTTTTGTTTCAATGTTTCCGGTAACAGTAAAAATAATCTAGAATGGTATATTGATTCAGGGGCTACAAGTCACAGGTCAAATAATCCAGAATTGTTTATTAAATTGGACTATTCAAAGTTAAATAAAATTATAGTTGCAAATGGACAGGAAATGCAAGTCAAAGGTAAAGGTGATATTTTAGTAAAAACAGAAATTTCAGGTAAATGCATAAGTTTAAAATTTAAAGATGTTTTATTTGTACCTGAGCTAAGCAATAATCTGTTTTCGGTGTCTAAAATTACAAAAACTGGTTATAACATAAAGTTTGATGATTGTAATTATATAGAAATTAATAATTCTATTATAGCCACAGGAAAATACTGTAATGGTTCATATAAATTAAACACGTTTTCAGAAAAAGTAAATATTGTAAAAATGTGTGAGGAAATGAATAATTATATACATCATGGCATAGACGTTTAGGTCACAGAAGCCCGGATGATATAAAAATGATAGTAAGTAAAGATTTAGCTATTGGCATAAAAATAAATGATTGTGGTCAGAAAAAACAATGTGTCACTTGTATTGAAGGTAAATTAATGAGGAAATCTTTTCCTAAAAAATCAGAAAGTAAGACGTTTAAAGTTCTTGATATAATCCATAGTGATATATGTGGACCTATGAGAACCCCTAATGTTGGTAAAAATAAATATTTTTTGACTTTAACTGATGATTTTTCAAGATATACCACACTTTATTTGTTAGAATCTAAAGATGAAGTATATATTAAACTAAAGGAATTCATTCTAGAAGTCAAAAATATTTTTGGGGTCTATCCAAAAACATTTAGAAGTGATAATGGAGGGGAATATACAGGGGTAGCTGTGCAGAAGCTACTCAAAAGTTTTGGTATAAGCTTTCAGTCGACTGCACCATATTGTCCAGAGCAAAATGGTGTGTCGGAGAGGAAAAATAGAACATTGATGGAATCGGCAAGGTGTATGTTATTAGATACTAATTTACCCCATAAATATTGGGGGGAAGCAGTAACAAATGCTAACTACATTTCTAATAGACTACATACTAAAAGTAAAGAAAAGACACCTTATGAGTTATGGATTGGAAAGAAACCTGATTTATCATATTTCATTACATTTGGTTCTCAGGCTTTTGTTTACATTCCAAAAGAAAAAAGATCTAAACTAGAGAAAAGAGCAAGAACAGGTATTATGGTGGGATACAGTGAAAATAGAAAAGCTTATAGAATTCTAGATACAGATACAGATAAAATTATTGTAAGTCGTAATGTAAAATTTAATGAATTTCTGAATCAACCTTTTAAAAATATAAATAATTGTAAGGCTGAAACTAGCAACTCAGATCCTGATTCAGCAATTACTGTTGACCTACAAACATAAACTAAACCTGGAGTGGATGATAGTGACATAAATGAAGAAGGTGGAGGATCAAATAATAATATCAATGAAGAAGAAAATGAAATTCCAGAAGAAACTGGAGGTGAAAACTTTGAGGAAATTAATGATCAAGAAATTGTAACCAGATCAGGAAGGGTGTCAAAGAAAAGAAATTATGAAGGTTACATTTCATACAATGTGATGAATAAGGAAACTTATAATGAAATGCAAGATCCAAAGACCGTAGATGAAGCGATGTCAAGAAGTGACAGAAGAAATTGGGAAAAAGCAATGGAACGAGAGTACGAATCATTAATGAAAAATGAGGCATGGATTTTAGTAGACCGTCCATCAAACAAAAATGTTGTGCAAAATAAGTGGGTGTTTTGTTTAAAAAGGAATTCAAATAATGAAATACGATATAAAGCACGGCTAGTTGCAAAGGGTTTCACACAAACCTTTGGTATAGATTATTTTGAAACTTTTTCACCTGTAGTTAGATACTCTACAATAAGAATATTGTTTGCTTTATCTGTAGAATTAAGTTTAGATATTGACCACTTAGAAGTAGAAACTGCATTTTTAAACGGAAACTTGGATGAAGAAATTTACATGGTGCAACCTGAGGGGTTTATTCTAAAAAATAATGAAAATAAAGTATGTTTATTAAAAAAGGCTATATATGGATTAAAGCAATCCTCCAGAATTTGGAATATTAAAGTAAAAAATGTCTTAAAAGACTTAGGTTTTCAGCAATCAAGTTTTGAACCATGTATATTTTTCCAAAACAAGGACAAATTTATAATTCTAGTGGCCCTTTATGTTGATGATTTTTTAATTTGTTCAAATTCCTCAGTTTTTAAAACCAACTTCAAACAGGAATTGTCAAAACAATTTAAAATTAAAGACTTGGGGCTAATCAAATATTTTTTAGGTTTAAATATTGATTTTGACAAACAAAACAATATGATTAAAGTTAATCAGAGGAACTATATTTTAGAATTATTAGAGCGTTTCAAGTTAGGTGATGCTAAAACTGTTTTGACTCCTATTGAAGTCGGTTTAAAATTGAAGCCATATTTGTTAGTGGTTTTTTAAATGAGTTTTGTGAGACTAAGCCCGTAATTCTTTTCAATGGCAGCCAAAGTGCACAAAAATTGTTAAAAAACCCTGTTTACCATAACAGAACTAAACATATAGACACTAAGTACCATTTTGTAAGGGAAGTAATTGAAAAAAAATTTGGTTGAAATTAAATACATGCCTACTGAAAAAATGGTAACAGATCTTTTAACAAAAGGGCTGCATAATCCCAAGCATATTTTTTGTACTAAAAATATTGGTCAAAATTAATTGCTGGTTTAAGGGGTAGTGTTGTAAAAAATTACTGAACGTTGTTAAGTTGGCAAGGATGATTATTATGTCAAGAAAAGATAAAAAAAAATGGTTACTTTCAGATTCAAGTCATTTTGTGTAGTTTTACTTCTAATATAATAAAAGTATAGAAGAACCTGTATAAATTTCTTTTATTTATACTATAGAAGAAACTAATATTACAACAAAATCTGTCACACTGGGATTTTCTAGAAAACCAAAATAACTTCACAATTTTCAATAATTATTTTGATTTAGTTACATATTCACTGAGAAGTTCAATCAAGACAGATAAAGTGTGTTAAGTAAATGGATTACAAAAACATTTGTGTGAAGATCAATTATAGAAACGAGCACTATTATACAAAATCAGAAACAATTTTTCTATATAGAGAAAATTCTAATTTCAAATTAACTTCTGTTAACAATGTGATTTTTAATTATAAGAAATTTTTTAATCAAGAAAAATGGCAAGTAACAAAAGCAGTTCTATACGATTCCCATTATATTATTATCGAAAAAATTTGAGAGCATTCATTTGCTATTTTTCAAAGAGCCCAAGTCTATAGTGACAACAATTTCAAGCTGCTCATACAATAAAGGAGTGAACAGTATAAAATAGAGCAACAATGAAATTGTATTAAAACATACATATAAAATAAACGAAGTAAGGCTAAATCCTAAAATATACACAGATCTTCTTTGAAATAAACAAATTTAGTTCTGTTTAGAGGTTGAGTAAATACAAAAAGATTATTATTATCTTTGGAATTTACATAATCTAAATATAACTCAGTAAATACAGGGTGATTTTATATTCGACCGACAATGCTTTACCACAGAGAGATCTCAATAAATGATTCATTTTGATATAGGAATCTGAATCCTTACGTGGCCTAGTTGTTGAAACTGGAGCATATTTTGTTTTAAATTGTCTGAATATTTCTAGTTGAAAAACTAATAACCTTTTATGGAACTAAAACGATCTTTCTTTTTCTTAATTTCAAAACTTTCCCATTTTCTGAACAATTCTCTTGTTCATTGGCAAACAGAAACATCATCTAAATAGTTTTAGTTTGAAAATAACAAGGTATAAGACATCAATCAATACAAAATATAAGTCAAAGTTTTAAAATTTCTATACAAAATCTGTCACACTGGGATTTTCTAGAAAACCAAAATAACTTTACAATTTTCAATAATTATTTTTGTCCGTACATTAAAATTAGGATTTAGTTACATATTCACTGAGAAGTTCAATCAAGACAGATAAAGTGTGTTAAGTAAATGGATTACAAAAACATTTGTGTGAAGATCAATTATAGAAACGAGCACTATTATACAAAATCAGAAACAATTTTTCTATATAGAGAAAATTCTAATTTCAAATTAACTTCTGTTAACAATGTGATTTTTAATTATAAGAAACAAAAGCAGTTCTATACGATTCCCATTATATTATTATCGAAAAAATTTGAGAGCATTCATTTGCTATTTTTCAAAGAGCATAAACTAGAAAATAATTATAATAATAATTTCAAATTGTTCACAGTATCCAGTATAAGATGAGTAATTATTGAACTTACCACTGAATTTTAGAGTTGTTCTAATTCAGTCAGAGTAATGATAATCTTTCCTTTAAGAAATAATCCTTTGATAATTTGCAGTTATTACAAATACCAAAATCAGTAGATATCTTATAAATCACTTCTTTCTGTAGTTTTTTGTATCTTTCGACCAAATGGATCAAATTACATATTTTCTTCAATACCTTTAGTGAGTTACTAATTCAATCAAATAACCATTTGATATCAAATTATACGTAGTAATATTTTGTTTGTTTTGTACAAATCACATAGAAACTAGAGGAGTACATCGAAAACGGCGTCAGACAGTATAATAGTAAGTGTGGTGGTAGCAGTAGGTAGTAGTAAATGCAGCACACAAATTGTCCTCGCGTACTTTATGAAATAATCAACACTTTTCCATTCAATCAAACGTTTATTCCATAATTGTATCCATTCGAGTTAAAGATCATTATTGGAGGTATCTTCGGTTCCATTTTCCAATTCTCCATACTTATACAATTCTAAATTAGGTATGATTGTATCAATCAAGTTCAGAAAGAAATCATTTTCATTTACGTTTCAAACGATAAGCATTCTCACATCTTATTTGAACGTTTTAGCTAGTCTCCCTTATAATCTATAATATCTCAACCAAGTCACATACAATCAAAACTTTTCAGAACAGTTCTCCATTACTCGTTTAGTTCGATTTGCACATATAATGTTTAATTTGTACAAAGTGATTAGATTGGTTAAATGGTAATTGCCTTAAAAATACTTATTTAAAAACAAGTGATAAGACAAAATTCATTTATTAATAATTTATAATAATAAACATCTCAATGCAAAACTTATTTTTATTAGGCTAGTTTAGAATTTTTAAAAGAAGTCCCTAAGAAGGCAAAACCGAACCATAAGTACATTGCTGATTATTTGAAATATGGTTTTTGTGGTTACTGACACAGATGACAACCTGCTACCTCAGTGTGTTTTATGTTTCGAAGTATTTACTGATGAGAGTATGAAACCTTCAAAACTGTAAAGACTTTTCACAAAAAAAAACATATGTATTTCTTTCAGTACAAAGAAAAAGAATTCTTAAAGTCAAACTCAATAACGAAAACATCAATTTCTGGTGAGAAAAATAGACAAGCTACATTTGCATCTTATCGCCTATTCATGTTGATAGCTAAAAAAGGAACAGAACACTCTGTAGGTTAGAATCTGAAGTTTCATTCACTGAGAAGGAAGCAAAAAAAAATCGGTCAAATTCACTATTACAGTTTAAATAAAACAAACTTTTCACTTCAACTTGATGAAAGTACTGAAGTTGCTGGCCAGGCTAATCTATTAGCCTTTGTTTTTTGTTTTCACATTACTTTCATCTTGTTTTTGACTTAAATTGACTAATAATTATAATAAATAAGCATATCCTCATTAAAAACCTATATGTTTGTCTCGAAGATTTGTTGGTACACGTGTATAGTAAATTTGTATTCAAATAAAACTAGTATTTGATATTATTTCTTTCAAACATTCTATGCTAGATAAAACAAAAACATAAATGAATACAGTTACGTAGCAATGTTGCCTAGCTTATATTTTTTCATAAACATTCTCGCCAAAATTATTTTCTTGATCTTTGTTTAGATCAATTGTGGGAAATATTGTCCATTAACCAAATTTAGTGAGAACTAGAGCCACATTCTTATTGGTTTTTAATAATATTACGATGTATAAATAAATATTTTTGAAACGTAACATGCATCCAGATAATAAACAAATAAATTGTAAAATTTGACAACATTGAGGTTTACTGTAAGTTGGCTTCAGTTATATTGCAACATGCCAGCTGGGTTAATGTTTTTTATACGTCCAAGGTCAAAGTAAACCAAAGTTTCAAACAAAGGAACTTCGGAATTCATTATAATGTTAGAAACGGAATTGGTATCTAGTTGGAAAACTTAAGTTTTGTTTAAGTTTTATACGTGAAGATTAAGTGAATGTAGTTTATGTAATGAAGTAAATTTTGACTGAAAATGTATAAATTTTTAAAATTTTGATTCTTATAGTAGGCATGTACAATTATTTTTCACATTTTCTACACCTTTAACTAAGTAATTTGATAAAAATACTCACGTATACAACACAATGTTTTATGTTGATGAATATGCTTTTAAGGTGTTGGCAAGTGTTTGAATATCTTTTTTAATAATTAGTATAGGCACTACACCAATACTGGAAGTAGTTTACAAATAATTTATTTTTAGGTAAAGGAGCGTGATTTCTCATTTACCAAAATGGCCTCTAATAAAAAAGAATTGTATGTACTCTAACATATTTACTAATTTCGCTATGGTAGCTTGATCTGAACTGGGCCTGGAAATTTGTAGTGTAACGTCTGTGAATGTCAAGTTACAAAAAAAGAATTATATTATTGAAGTAGCAACAAGAGAACAGCATCTACCCGGCTTTGAAGATTTTTGCAGTGATTCTATCATTTAGGAAATATTTTTGGAAATTTGATAAAACAATCCCCAACAACACATTTTTTTTTTTAAATATTTACCTGTATATAATGATTGATATAATAGGAGCGTTTGAATGAATTCACATGGGGACCTTTAGTAGTTTTGGAGTACCTACCTTATGGAATTGCAAGATAAAGATCATTCAAATGAACTGTGGTATTTCTGCACAATAAATAAATGATAGAAAAGATCCTCGTATTGTTCTGACACATCTTACTTGTTTTATTCATATTTCTGAGGTAAGAAAATAAAATATTGAGTAATTTTTGATTGGTTTGATTTAAAGAGACTCCACCCCAATTGTGAAGAATAAGTAACTTGTAGTTTACAATGAATTGTTGAAAAATGTTGCCAGTGAGTTGATATTTGTCTAAATATTAATATTTTTCTAATAAATTTACTCTTAGTTGCTTACTAGTAGTTGCTCATCAATATTTGATATTAAATCATATATTTTGTTAAGTATTTTAGGTGACTTCCTTTGAAAATCTCAAACTAGTCTGAAAAAAAATAACCTTAGCAATGTCATGTTTCCATCAAATTATTGTCTTTACCAGTTTTTGAATAAGAACTTTCAAGTCACTTCCCATTTCATCACTTTGTACAAATTCAACACTATATCTGCCAATGAAACTGAATGAGTAATGAAGAATTTTCCTGAAAAGTCCTGTATGCATATGACTTGGTTAGTGTAAATTTAGCTTAGGGAATACATTGTAATGCAACTTAATGGTTTACTGCACTCCATGTCTAAGGTATTTTAGAGTTGTTGAATATTGAAGAAACATGTTTGTTTGAATTGGGTGAGGTAATGCCATTTCTACTGATACATACCCACACACTTTTGTTTTGTTTTTTTAGCTTCTCAACAACCAGTTGAAAGTATATTGTTATCAAGTCATTCTAATGGAAGCAAAAACGTTGAGAGAACGAAAAGGGAACAGTATTCTTTTCAAAACAAGTCCTAAACATCAAAATGTAGGCTTACAGCTGTCCTGTGGAAGGTATCTATTTTATATTAATTATATGTATAAAGAATTTTGAGGGGACCACATTTCTAAATGTTTTCGCACATTTGTTCTTAGCTTTTCAACTCTCTGTCATCCTTTACTGTTACGAGATATATAGAATAATTGTAGATAAGTATAATTTTGAATATGCCTCTTTTTGTTACTCCTTTTAATTTTGTTGGTACATGTCTTCTTTTTCACCCGATGTATTTTTTATAGATTATCTTCTAAAGCAGAAGATCAAAATTCATTATTTTCATTATTAAAATGGAGTTTATCACTCCACTCTATCATAATCCTTTTTTTTTTCATGTTTAAAACTCATCGGATTGATTCCTTATCATATATAGCTGTCATAACAAATCCTGATCTCATTTTTTACATTGCTGACTTGCTGTACTATTATGACAAAAACTTTTTGTAAATTACTGACATCCAACCCAATTTTACTTAGAAAATTGTTGAATTGTTAAACAAGATATTTTCTAAAGCGACTCATTTCTTCAATAATTCACTTTATTTTCTTCATTTTCCTGATTTTCATGTCTCTTCTTATTTTAACTCATGCAAGAAGTTATAACTTCATAACTTTCACAGTATGTATTATATCTTAAATATTCATATTATTACAAAAATTCATGCGTTTAAAAAAAAGTAAAGGTGGTAGGAAGCTTTTGTTTTTTATAAACATCGCTAGAGTGTAGATTTTCTAAAGATATATAATTTTTTTCGATATCTTTTTGCTAACCAGAGTTGTAATTGGACCATTTCGACGAAATTCCAAGTTGCATGATTTGCGAAATTTATCAGTGTAAAGGTGGAAACAATGTAACGGCTTTTTGTGATGGTTATTGAGCAGCTGTTCCTCTTTATTTATCGAGAACAGATATTAATACATATTTCCATAATGCAGGTACTACAGATGAATTTCTTCTAAATTTTAATGATTTATTTAATATACTTAAATCTCGTAATAGATTGGCAAAATAAATATTTTAAAAATCACTTAGCTCACGAACAAATTATTATTATTATATATTTGTAGTAATGTGAAGAGCCATGATGAGGAAAATGATGCTGAAAAGAAGTAAGAATGCTTATCGTTTGAAACGTATATGAGCATGATTTCTTTCTGGACTTGAATGGTACAATCATACATAATTTCGAATTGTATAAGTATGAAGAAGAATTGGAAAATGGAGTCGTAGATACCTTCAATAATGATCTCAAATCTGAATGGATATAATTATAGAATAAACGGTTGATTGGATTGCATAGTGACAAATTGTGAAGTGTCAAATAAGCATTAAGAAAACGAATGACAATATCTGGCTGGCGGGAGGCGCTAGTGTCTATAGAATTGAATTTAATTAGGCATCTGGCCAGCAGGGTGCGCTAGTGTCTATGGAACCGTGTTTAGTTTGGCGTCTGGCCGGCAGGGGCTCTACTGTCTATGGAATCGTATTTAATTTGGCGTTTGACCGGCAGGAGGCGCTTGTGTCTATGGAACCTTGTTTAGTTTGGCGTCTATGGAACCGTATTTAGTTTGGTGTCTAATTGGCGGGGGCGCTAGTGTGTATAGAAATTGAACACAAAGAGAATTTTTATTTAGTTTAACTTGCGGCCGCTAAGTACTTTCAGTTCGACTATTCCTCGCTAGATGGCGCTAGTTCGTGTTTTAGTTTATCGTTTGGACGGCAAAGGGCGGCAGTGTGTATAGAATCGTGTTTAGTTTGACGTCCGGCCGGCAGAGGGCGCTAGTGTCTATAGAATCGGGTCTAGTTTGGCGTCTGACCGACAGGAGGAGCTGGTGTGTATAGAAATCGAACACAAATAGTATTTTTATCAAGATCAACTTGCAGCCGCTAGGTACTTCCAGTTTGACTATTCCTCGCCAGATGGCGTAAGTTCGTGTTTGGTTAGTTTGGCGATCGGTCAATAGAAACGTGTTTAATTTGACGTTTGGCTAGCGGGAGGCGCTAGTGTCTATGGAATCTTGTTTAGTTTGGCGTTTGGCCGGCAGAGGTCACTGGTGTCTACAGAATCGTATTTAATTTGGCGTTTTGCTAGCGAGAGGCGCTTTTGTTTATGGAACCGTGCTTAATTTGGAGTCTAGCCGGTAGGGGGCGCTAGTAACTATAGAATCGTATTTTAGTTTGGCGATTTGTTGAAATAGATTTATATGTCTATAGAATCGTGTTTAATTTGACTTTTGACTAGTGGGAGGCACTAGTGTCTATGGAATCTTGTTTAGTTTGGCGTCTGGCCGGCAGAGGTAACTGATGTCTACAGAATCGTATTTAATTTTGCGTTTTGCTAGCGAGAGGCGCTTTTGTTTATGGAACTGTGCTTAATTTGGCGTCTGGCCGGTAGGGGGCGCTAGTAACTATAGAATCGTATTCTAGTTTGGCGATTTGTTGAAATAGATTTATATGTCGTGTTTAATTTGAATTTTGGCTAGCAGGAGGCGCCAGTGTTTATGGGAATTTGTTTAGTTTGGCGTTTGGCTCGCTGGGGGCGCTACTGTCTATGGAATCGTGTTTAATTTGGCGTTTGACCGGCAGTAGGCGCTAGTGTCCATAGAATAGTGTTTTAGCTTGGCGATTGGTCGACAGAGATAGATAGTGTCTATAAAATCGTGTTTAATTTGGCGTTTGGATAGCGGGAGGCGCTAGTGTGTATAGAAATTAAAAACAAATAGAATTTTTATTTAGTTCAACTTGCGGCCGCTAAGTTTTGTTAAGACTGGTATAAGGGTCCTATTTACCCTTTCCACTTCTCCATTACCTCGTGGGACTTCACAAGTTGTTAACACATGTTTAATATTTTCTTCTCGACAATATTATTCGAATTTTTCAGAACGGAACGCGGATCCTCTGTCAGATATTATCCTTGACGGGCTTCCAAATACTTTATGCTAAGGCAACATATCACTTCTTTCGTCGTGGTTGATTTTGTTGATTTTAGGATGAAACGTTCCTTCTTTCTCTCCTACAGGACGAGGTGATATATTTTACGCTATTTTTCAAGACAACATGTCACTTCTTTCGTCGTGGTTTATTTTGTTGGGTAAAGCCACACAAATTTGGAAAAGTCAGTGAATATGTAACTAAATCAAAAGAATTGTTGAAAATTGTCAAGTTATTTTGGTTTTCTAGAAAATCCCAGTGTGACAGATTTTGTTGTAATATTCGTTTCTTCTATAGTATAAATAAAAGAAATTTATACAGGTTCTTCTATACTTTTATTATATTAGAAGTAAAACTACACAAAATGACTTGAATGTGAAAGTAACCATTTTTTTTTATCTTTTCTTGACATAATAATCATCCTTGCCAACTTAATTGCTGGGTTACGTTCAGTAATTTTTTACAACACTACCCCTTAAACCAGCAATTAATTTAGACCAATATTTTTAGTACAAAAAATATGCTTGGGATTATGCAGCCCTTTTGTTAAAAGATCTGCTACCATTTTTTCAGTAGGCATGTATTTAATTTCAACCAAATTTTTTTTTCAATTACTTCCCTTACAAAATGGTACTTAGTGTCTATATGTTTAGTTTTGTTATGGTAAACAGGGTTTTTTAACAATTTTTGTGCACTTTGGCTGCCATTGGAAAGAATTACGGGCTTAGTCTCACAAAACTCATTTAAAAAACCACAAACAAATATGGCTTCAATTTTAAACCGACTTCAATAGAAGTCAAAACAGTTTTAGCATCACCTAACTTGAAACGCTCTAATAATTCTAAAATATAGTTCCTCTGATTAACTTTAATCATATTGTTTTGTCAAAATCAATATTTAAACCTAAAAAATATTTGATTAGCCCCAAGTCTTTAATTTTAAATTGTTTTGACAATTCCTGTTTGAAGTTGGTTTTAAAAACTGAGGAATTTGAACAAATTAAAAAATCAACATAAAGGGCCACTAGAATTATAAATTTGTCCTTGTTTTGGAAAAATATACATGGTTCAAAACTTGATTGCTGAAAACCTAAGTCTTTTAAGACATTTTTTACTTTAATATTCCAAATTCTGGAGGATTGTTTTAATCCATATATAGCCTTTTTTAATAAACATACTTTATTTTCATTATTTTTTAGAATAAACCCCTCAGGTTGCACCATGTAAATTTCTTCATCCAAGTTTCCGTTTAAAAATGCAGTTTCTACGTCTAAGTGGTCAATATCTAAACTTAATTCTACAGATAAAGCAAACAATATTCTTATTGTAGAGTATCTAACTACAGGTGAAAAAGTTTCAAAATAATCTATACCAAAGGTTTGTGTGAAACCCTTTGCAACTAGCCGTGCATTATATCGTATTTCATTATTTGAATTCCTTTTTAAACAAAACACCCACTTATTTTGCACAACATTTTTGTTTGATGGACGGTCTACTAAAATCCATGCCTCATTTTTCATTAATGATTCGTACTCTCGTTCCATTGCTTTTTCCCATTTTCTTCGGTCACTTCTTGACATCGCTTCATCTACGGTCTTTGGATCTTGCTTTTCATTATAAGTTTTCTTATTCATCACATTGTATGAAATGTAACCTTTATAATTTCTTTTCTTTGACACCCTTCCTGATCTGGTTACAATTTCTTGATCATTAATTTCCTCAAAGTTTTCACCTCCAGTTTCTTCTGGAATTTCATTTTCTTCTTCATTGATATTATTATTTGATCCTCCACCTTCTTCATTTATGTCACAATCATCCACTCCAGGTTTAGTTTTTGTTTGTAGGTCAACAGTAATTGCTTAATCAGGATCTGAGTTGCTAGTTTCAGCCTTACAATTATTTATATTTTTGAAAGGTTGATTCAGAAATTCATTAAATTTTACATTACGACTTATAATAATTTTATCTGTATCTGTATCTAGAATTCTATAAGCTTTACTATTTTCACTGTATCCCACTATAATACCTATTTTTGCTCTTTTCTCTAGTTTAGATCTTTTTTCTTTTGGAATGTAAACAAAAGCCTGAGAACCAAATGTAATGAAATATGATAAATCAGGTTTCTTTCCGACCCATAACTCATAAGGTGTCTTTTCTTTACTTTTAGTATGTAGTCTATTAGAAATGTAGTTAGCAGTTGTTACTGCTTCCCCCCAATATTTATGGGGTAAATTAGCATCTAATAACATACACCTTGCCGATTCCATCAATGTTCTATTTTTCCTCTCCGACACACCATTTTGCTCTGGACAATATGGTGCAGTCGACTGAAAGCTTATACCAAAACTTTTGAGTAGCTTCTGCACAGCTACCCCTGTATATTCCCATCCATTATCACTTCTAAATGTTTTTGGATAGACCCCAAAAATATTTTTGACTTCTAGAATGAATTCCTTTAGTTTAATATATACTTCATCTTTAGATTCTAACAAATAAAGTGTGGTATATCTTGAAAAATCATCGGTTAAAGTCAAAAAATATTTCTTTTTATCTGATTTTTTAGGAAAAGATTTCCTCATTAATTTACACATTGTTTTTTCTGACCACAATCATTTATTTTTATGCCAATAGCTAAATCTTTACTTACTATCATTTTTATATCATCCGGGCTTCTGTGACCTAAACGTCTGTGCCATGTATGTATATAATTATTCATTTCCTCACACGTTTTTACAATATTTACTTTTTCTGAAAACTTGTTTAATTTATATAAACCATTACAGTATTTTCCTGTGGCTATAATAGAATTATTAATTTCTATATAATTACAATCATCAAACTTTATGTTATAACCAGCTTTTGTAATTTTAGACACCGAAAACAGATTATTGCTTAGCTCAGGTACAAATAAAACATCTTTAAATTTTAAACTTATGCATTTACCTGAAATTTCTGTTTTTACTAAAATATCACCTTTACCTTTGACTTGCATTTCCTGTCCATTTGCAACTATAATTTTATTTAACTTTGAATAGTCCAATTTAATAAATAATTCTGGATTATTTGACCTGTGACTTGTAGCCCCTGAATCAATATACCATTCTAGATTATTTTTACTGTTACCGGAAACATTGAAACAAAAAACTGAGTCAGACAACTCATCACCTTCAACAGTTACTTTGGCATGTTGCTTTCCCTTATTTCTGTCTTTCTTCATGAAAAAACAATCTTTTTTGTAGTGACCTTTTCTATGACAATAATAACATTCTATTTTTTCTTTCATCTTCTTCGAAAACTTTTTATTTGTGTTTAATGCCGTCTCTGTTGAACTGGTATCTTCTTTTCTTTTATACTCATCCATTAGTTTTCCCTTTACATATTCAAGAGTCAATTCATCATCTGGCCCAGCATCTAATGCTGTTACTAATGTGGAATAACTTTCTGGCAATCCATCTAACAATAATGCAGCTACATGGAAATCCTTAATAGTCTCACCAACTCCTCGTCGTCTTTCAACTAATTCTAGTATTTCTTTAATGTATTCATGCATTGGTTTATTTTCAAGTCTAGACTGATACAGCTTCCTCAATAAATACAACTTGTTACTTAAATTATTTCTTTCATGTACCTTTTGCAGTTCATTCCACATTTCTTTCGCATTCTTGCATTTATAAATGTGTGCTATCTGATTGTCTTCGATACTTAATGAAATTGTAGCTTGTGCTTTTTCATCTTTACATTCTTATTGGTTTTTAATAATATTACGATGTTCTTGATCTTTGTTTAGATCAATTGTGGGAAATATTGTCCATTAACCAAATTTAGTGAGAACTAGAGCCACATTCTTATTGGTTTTTAATAATATTACGATGTATAAATAAATATTTTTGAAACGTAACATGCATCCAGATAATAAACAAATAAATTGTAAAATTTGACAACATTGAGGTTTACTGTAAGTTGGCTTCAGTTATATTGCAACATGCCAGCTGGGTTAATCTTTTTTATTCGTCCGTCCAAGGTCAAAGTAAACCAAAGTTTCAAACAAAGGAACTTCGGAATTCATTATAATGTTAGAAACGGAATTGGTATCTAGTTGGAAAACTTAAGTTTTGTTTAAGTTTTATACGTGAAGATTAAGTGAATGTAGTTTATGTAATGAAGTAAATTTTGACTGAAAATGTATAAATTTTTAAAATTTTGATTCTTATAGTAGGTATGTACAATTATTTTTCACATTTTCTACACCTTTAACTAAGTAATTTGATAAAAATACTCACGTATACAACACAATGTTTCATGTTGATGAATATGCTTTTAAGGTGTTGGCAAGTGTTTGAATATCTTTTTTAATAACAAGTATAAGCACTACACCAATACTGGAAGTAGTTTACAAATAATTTATTTTTAGGTAAAGGAGCGTGATTTCTCATTTACCAAAATGGCCTCTAATAAAAAAGAATTGTATGTACTCGTAACATATTTACTAATTTCGCTATGGTAGCTTGATCTGAACTGGGCCTGGAAATTTGTAGTGTAACGTCTGTGAATGTCAAGTTACAAAAAAAGAATTAGATTATTGAAGTAGCAACAAGAGAACCGCATCATTTATTAATAATTTATAATAATAAACATCTCAATGCAAAACTTATTTTTATTAGGCTAGTTTAGAATTTTTAAAAGAAGTCCCTAAGAAGGCAAAACCGAACCATAAGTACATTGCTGATTATTTGAAATATGGTTTTTGTGGTTACTGGCACAGATGACAACCTGCTACTTCAGTGTGTTTTATGTTTCGAAGTATTTGCTGATGAGAGTATGAAACCTTCAAAACTGTAAAGACTTTTCACAAAAAAAAACATATGTATTTCTTTCAGTACAAAGAAAAAGAATTCTTAAAGTCAAACTCAATAACGAAAACATCAATTTCTGGTGAGAAAAATAGACAAGCTACATTTGCATCTTATCGCCTATTCATATTGATAGCTAAAAAAGGAACAGAACACTCTGTAGGTTAGAATCTGAAGTTTCATTCACTGAGAAGGAAGCAAAAAAAAATCGGTCAAATTCACTATTACAGTTTAAATAAAACAAACTTTTCACTTCAACTTGATGAAAGTACTGAAGTTGCTGGCCAGGCTAATCTATTAGCCTTTGTTTTTTGTTTTCACATTACTTTAATCTTGTTTTTGACTTAAATTGACTAATAATTATAATAAATAAGCATATCCTCATTAAAAACCTATATGTTTGTCTCGAAGATTTGTTGGTACATGTCTATAGTAAATATGTATTCAAATAAAACTAGTATTTGATATTATTTCTTTCAAACATTCTATGCTAGATAAAACAAAAACATAAATGAATACAGTTACATAGCAATGTTGCCTAGCTTATATTTTTTCATAAACATTCTCGCCAAAATTATTTTCTTGATCTTTGTTTAGATCAATTGTGGGAAATATTGTCCATTAACCAAATTTAGTGAGAACTAGAGCCAATTCTTATTGGTTTTTAATAATATTACGATGTATAAATAAATATTTTTGAAACGTAACATGCATCCAGATAATAAACAAATAATTTGTAAAATTTGACAACATTGATGTTTACTGTAAGTTGGCTTCAGTTATATTCAAACATGCCAGCTGGGTTAATGTTTTTTATACGTCCAAGGTCAAAGTAAACCAAAGTTTCAAACAAAGGAACTTCGGAATTCATTATAATGTTAGAAACGGAATTGGTATCTAGTTGGAAAACTTACTTATGTTTAAGTTTTATACGTGAAGATTAAGTGAATGTAGTTTATGTAATGAAGTAAATTTTGACTGAAAATGTATAAATTTTTAAAATTTTGATTCTTATAGTAGGTATGTACAATTATTTTTCACATTTTCTACACCTTTAACTAAGTAATTTGATAAAAATACTCACGTATACAACACAATGTTTCATGTTGATGAATATGCTTTTAAGGTGTTGGCAAGTGTTTGAATATCTTTTTTAATAACAAGTATAAGCACTACACCAATACTGGAAGTAGTTTACAAATAATTTATTTTTAGGTAAAGCAGCGTGATTTCTCATTAACCAAAATGGCCTCTAATAAAAAAGAATTGTATGTACTCTAACATATTTACTAATTTCGCTATGGTAGCTTGATCTGAACTGGGCCTGGAAATTTGTAGTGTAACGTCTGTGAATGTCAAGTTACAAAAAAAGAATTATATTATTGAAGTAGCAACAAGAGAACAGCATCTACCCGGCTTTGAAGATTTTTGCAGTGATTCTATCATTTAGGAAATATTTTTGGAAATTTGATAAAACAATCCCCAACAACACATTTTTTTTTTAAATATTTACCTGTATATAATGATTGATATAATAGGAGCGTTTGAATGAATTCACATGGGGACCTTTAGTAGTTTTGGAGTACCTACCTTATGGAATTGCAAGATAAAGATCATTCAAATGAACTGTGGTATTTCTGCACAATAAATAAATGATAGAAAAGATCCTCGTATTGTTCTGACACATCTTACTTGTTTTATTCATATTTCTGAGGTAAGAAAATAAAATATTGAGTAATTTTTGATTGGTTTGATTTAAAGAGACTCCACCCCAATTGTGAAGAATAAGTAACTTGTAGTTTACAATGAATTGTTGAAAAATGTTGCCAGTGAGTTGATATTTGTCTAAATATTAATATTTTTCTAATAAATTTACTCTTAATCAAAATAATTAGTAGTTGCTCATCAATATTTGATATTAAATCATATATTTTGTTAAGTATTTTAGGTGACTTTCTTTGAAAATCTCAAACTAGTCTGAAAAAAAATAACCTTAGCAATGTCATGTTTCCATCAAATTATTGTCTTTACCAGTTTTTGAATAAGAACTTTCAAGTCACTTCCCATTTCATCACTTTGTACAAATTCAACACTATATCTGCCAATGAAACTGAATGAGTAATGAAGAATTTTCCTGAAAAGTCCTGTATGCATATGACTTGGTTAGTGTAAATTTAGCTTAGGGAATACATTGTAATGCAACTTAATGGTTTACTGCACTCCATGTCTAAGGTATTTTAGAGTTGTTGAATATTGAAGAAACATGTTTGTTTGAATTGGGTGAGGTAATGCCATTTCTACTGATACATACCCACACACTTTTGTTTTGTTTTTTTAGCTTCTCAACAACCAGTTGAAAGTATATTGTTATCAAGTCATTCTAATGGAAGCAAAAACGTTGAGAGAACGAAAAGGGAACAGTATTCTTTTCAAAACAAGTCCTAAACATCAAAATGTAGGCTTACAGCTGTCCTGTGGAAGGTATCTATTTTATATTAATTATATGTATAAAGAATTTTGAGGGGACCACATTTCTTAATGTTTTCGCACATTTGTTCTTAGCTTTTCAACTCTCTGTCATCCTTTACTGTTACGAGATATATAGAATAATTGTAGATAAGTATAATTTTGAATATGCCTCTTTTTGTTACTCCTTTTAATTTTGTTGGTACATGTCTTCTTTTTCACCCGATGTATTTTTTATAGATTATCTTCTAAAGCAGAAGATCAAAATTCATTATTTTCATTATTAAAATGGAGTTTATCACTCCACTCTATCATAATCCTTTTTTTTTTAATGTTTAAAACTCATCGGATTGATTCCTTATCATATATAGCTGTCATAACAAATCCTGATCTCATTTTTTACATTGCTGACTTGCTGTACTATTATGACAAAAACTTTTTGTAAATTACTGACATCCAACCCAATTTTACTTAGAAAATTGTTGAATTGTTAAACAAGATATTTTCTAAAGCGACTCATTTCTTCAATAATTCACTTTATTTTCTTCATTTTCCTGATTTTCATGTCTCTTCTTATTTTAACTCATGCAAGAAGTTATAACTTCATAACTTTCACAGTATGTATTATATCTTAAATATTCATATTATTACAAAAATTCATGCGTTTAAAAAAAAGTAAAGGTGGTAGGAAGCTTTTGTTTTTTATAAACATCGCTAGAGTGTAGATTTTCTAAAGATATATAATTTTTTTCGATATCTTTTTGCTAACCAGAGTTGTAATTGGACCATTTCGACGAAATTCCAAGTTGCATGATTTGCGAAATTTATCAGTGTAAAGGTGGAAACAATGTAACGGCTTTTTGTGATGGTTATTGAGCAGCTGTTCCTCTTTATTTATCGAGAACAGATATTAATACATATTTCCATAATGCAGGTACTACAGATGAATTTCTTCTAAATTTTAATGATTTATTTAATATACTTATATCTCGTAATAGATTGGCAAAATAAATATTTTAAAAATCACTTAGCTCACGAACAAATTATTATTATTATATATTTGTAGTAATGTGAAGAGCCATGATGAGGAAAATGATGCTGAAAAGAAGTAAGAATGCTTATCGTTTGAAACGTATATGAGCATGATTTCTTTCTGGACTTGAATGGTACAATCATACATAATTTCGAATTGTATAAGTATGAAGAAGAATTGGAAAATGGAGTCGTAGATACCTTCAATAATGATCTCAAATCTGAATGGATATAATTATAGAATAAACGGTTGATTGGATTGCATAGTGACAAATTGTGAAGTGTCAAATAAGCATTAAGAAAACGAATGACAATATCTGGCTGGCGGGAGGCGCTAGTGTCTATAGAATTGAATTTAATTAGGCATCTGGCCAGCAGGGTGCGCTAGTGTCTATGGAACCGTGTTTAGTTTGGCGTCTGGCCGGCAGGGGCTCTACTGTCTATAGAATCGTATTTAATTTGGCGTTTGACCGGCAGGAGGCGCTTGTGTCTATGGAACCTTGTTTAGTTTGGCGTCTATGGAACCGTATTTAGTTTGGTGTCTAATTGGCGGGGGCGCTAGTGTGTATAGAAATTGAACACAAAGAGAATTTTTATTTAGTTTAACTTGCGGCCGCTAAGTACTTTCAGTTCGACTATTCCTCGCTAGATGGCGCTAGTTCGTGTTTTAGTTTATCGTTTGGACGGCAGAGGGCGGTAGTGTGTATAGAATCGTGTTTAGTTTGACGTCCGGCCGGCAGAGGGCGCTAGTGTCTATAGAATCGGGTCTAGTTTGGCGTCTGACCGACAGGAGGAGCTGGTGTGTATAGAAATCGAACACAAATAGTATTTTTATCAAGATCAACTTGCAGCCGCTAGGTACTTCCAGTTTGACTATTCCTCGCCAGATGGCGTAAGTTCGTGTTTGGTTAGTTTGGCGATCGGTCAATAGAAACGTGTTTAATTTGACGTTTGGCTAGCGGGAGGCGCTAGTGTCTATGGAATCTTGTTTAGTTTGGCGTTTAGCCGGCACAGGTCGCTGGTGTCTACAGAATCGTATTTAATTTGGCGTTTTGCTAGCGAGAGGCGCTTTTGTTTATGGAACCGTGCTTAATTTGGCGTCTGGCCGGTAGGGGGCGCTAGTAACTATAGAATCGTATTTTAGTTTGGCGATTTGTTGAAATAGATTTATATGTCTATAGAATCGTGTTTAATTTGACTTTTGACTAGTGGGAGGCACTAGTGTCTATGGAATCTTGTTTAGTTTGGCGTCTGGCCGGCAGAGGTAACTGATGTCTACAGAATCGTATTTAATTTTGCGTTTTGCTAGCGAGAGGCGCTTTTGTTTATGGAACTGTGCTTAATTTGGCGTCTGGCCGGTAGGGGGCGCTAGTAACTATAGAATCGTATTCTAGTTTGGCGATTTGTTGAAATAGATTTATATGTCGTGTTTAATTTGAATTTTGGCTAGCAGGAGGCGCCAGTGTTTATGGGAATTTGTTTAGTTTGGCGTTTGGCTCGCTGGGGGCGCTACTGTCTATGGAATCGTGTTTAATTTGGCGTCTGGCCGGTAGGGGGCGCTAGTAACTAAAGAATCGTATTTTAGTTTGGCGATTTGTTGAAATAGATTTATATGTCTATAGAATCGTGTTTAATTTGACTTTTGGACTTTGCGGATGGTAATATTTTTTTGTTTTGTACAAAACACATAGAGACTAATGGAGAACATTGAAACAGGTGTCAGACAGTGTAAAAGTGAGTGTGGTAATAGTAGTACATGTCTTGGATTTCTCAATGTGAATATTCTTCTAGTATCTTTTAAGGACTTTTACTTTTGTGAATTGTTCATTTAACAAATTTTGGGCAGCTGTGTGTATGTCCTCAGTGTCGATTCATTGTACAATCAACCAATCAATATGTATATCATAAGTTTTTACATATATTTATTGTAATTAAATAATTACCTCTATTATTCAATTCACTTTCTCCATTTTGTATTCTATAAGCATCTTCATTAGCCATTCGAAAGTATTATCTGATGTGGAATTTTCAATATTGCCAATCATTTCCTTAATGCTTCTTTGAAACTTCTCAATTTGTTACTGTGCAATCCAATCAAACGTTCTTTCCATAATTGCATCCATTCAGGTTTGAGTTCAATATTGTAGGTATCTTCGGTTCCATTTTCCATTTCTTCACACCTATACAATTCGAAATTATGTATGATTGTAACATTCAAGTTCAGTTCAAATGATAAGCATTCTCACCTCTTATTCGAACTTATTCTTAAAGTCACACTCACTAATGAAAACATCAATTTGTGGTGAGCAAAATAGACAAGCTACAATTGCATCATATCGCCTATTCATATTGACAGCTAGCTAAAAAAAGGATCAGAACACTCTCTAGGGTAGAATCTGAAGTTTCATTCACTGAAAAGAAAATAAAAAAATCGCTCAATTTCACAGTTACAGTTTTGAAAAAAAACTTTTCACATCAACTTAATGAAAGTACTGAAGTTGCTTGCTAACTTGCTGACTTTTCGCTATTCTGTGTGATCAAATGGGAAATGAGCAAAAAGCATTCCTGCTTCATTGTGAAGTACGGTGGGTCTCAAGAGGGGGCGCTACTGTCTATGGAATCGTGTTTAATTTGGCGTTTGACCGGCAGGAGGCGCTAGTGTCCATAGAATAGTGTTTTAGCTTGGCGATTGGTCGACAGAGATAGATAGTGTCTATAAAATCGTGTTTAATTTGGCGTTTGGATAGCGGGAGGCGCTAGTGTGTATAGAAATTAAACACAAATAGAATTTTTATTTAGTTCAACTTGCGGCCGCTAAGTTTTGTTAAGACTCGTATAAGGGTCCTATTTGCCTTTTCCACTTCTCCATTACCTCGTGGGACTTCACAAATTGTTAACACATGTTTAATATTTTCTTCTCGACAATATGATTCGAATTTTTCAGAACGGAACGCGGATCCTCTGTCCGATATTATCCTTGACGGGCTTCCAAATATTTTATGCTAAGACAACATATCACTTCTTTCGTCGTGGTTGATTTTAGGATGAAACATCCCTTCTTTCTTTCCTACAGGACGAGGTGATATATTTTACGCTATTTTTCAAGACAACATGTCACTTCTTTCGTCGTGGTTTATTTTGTTGGGTAAAGCCACACAAATTTGGAAAAGTCATCAACTACCACAAAAATGTACATTTTTTTTGTTGATTTCATTGGTCCTAATTGGTCGACGTGATACCTCTCTAGCGGATCTTTTTTATTCTATAATTTACAAGGTATACAGTTATTTTTAATCGTTTCTATTTTGTATTTTAGTCTTGGTATGTAAAATTCCTTGTTTACTAATTCTTCTGTTTGTTTCTTTCAAAAATTTCCTGTCTCGTGGACTTTTATTATTATTTTTTGTTCTTTGTTGTTCATGTTGTTTGGAATGACAAGTAATTTTAATCCATTATCGTATTTATACAATATATCATGCTCTAAATAAAAATCTTCATAGTCTTCTGTAGTCAATATCCTTTTTATTACCATTTGTGTACCTCGGTTCGGCCATCCTTTTTTCTCACTAGTCCAATAGGACTAGCGAAATCCGAAAAACTCGGTTTGATTATTACATCTTTTAACCATTCCTCTATCTGTCTATCTACTTCTTCTTTTTCGAATGCCGATAGTCTTCTTGGTCGCTAATAAATCGGTTCTTCGCTTTTCAGTACAATTTTCACCTCAATATTCGTTGTCTTCGCTTTGAGTGGTTTGTAGTTTTCTATTAATTTCTTCACTTCCTGCCTATTGAACCACGGAAAAGCATGTAGCGCCTAACGAGTTCTCCACGGTTCGCATTCTTTAGAAAAACAAATGTAAAACTTTTATAACTTTGAGTTTTGCATACTTAATGTTGTGACCAATTCTACCTACACAACTTAACGTTGTCATGATTGATTCTACGCAAAATATATAAAATTTGAAAAAAAATAGAAGAAAATAACTCTTTGTCTTTCGTTTATTAAAACTTAATCCTGTACTTTTCTACTCAGAAAACAAATATGCTATATAAAAAAATATCTCGTTTTTACAGCAAAGGAAAAACCAAATTATCCTCAAAAATGTCCGTTACAATCAATACAATATAAACTTATTATTCACCTTAGCTACAGAAAATATTTTGTAATTCAGATAAACTAATTGAATTTCGATAATTCTAGTTTGTACAAATGTATTCTGCCCTTTTTTTATACAAGTATTGTTAGAATGTATCTAAAAAAAATTTGCAGCCTTCCGCCACTGATCACTAGTTCGTGGACTTCGAAAAATACTTCTCACATCAGGCTTCCTCCAGATTTAAACTGGCAATTTCACTTATTTCCGATTCCAGTAACCTCGAGTAGATCAGCTCGGAATATGAACAGTGTAGTCTTCTTCAAATTAGCAGATTTCTCGTAACACTTTATTTTACAATGTTCTGCTGTAGCGTACAGCTCCAAAGACCATTTTAACCACGGAAAGTCTATTAGAAGAGCAATCACAAAGTGAATGTAGTGGAAAAGCCAGTCCTTCATCAAGTGGATTTGAGGATAACTTTGTGAATGAAGAGGTAAGATGAAAATACCAATTTTTAATATAATAATTTCTAAATTTGTCTGTAGGAAAATGTTGCATCTGGTGATCTGATAGAAAAAACCAATCGCGATCAAGTAGAATATACGGATACAGAAAAAAAATAGCAGAATAAATAATAAATGAAATTAGTGATTCTAGAACTACTGAGAATATTTACAATACTCCATCTATTAGTATAACAACCAATAATATGAGTAGTTCAATTGAATCTTCGCCAAATTGGACATTGATCTCTGATTCTTCACATTCGCAACCAGATTTTGAGAAATTAGGATAATACAATTGGATTATCTATGGAAACTCTAGTTCGAAATACACTTTGATTAGATAATGTTCGCCAAAAGCTCCAGGATTAGAATGTTCTATGACTTTGTTCAATAACCGTCGATGAGATCCGGGTATTTAAATTTCCATAGATAGTGAATATTCATATCATTAAATTTGTAATTTGGATTGTAAATAAAGTGAATTTGACTTATATTTTGGATTGATTGATGTCTTATACCTTTTTATTTTCAAACTAAAACTATTTAGATGATGTTTCTATTTGCCATTGAATAGTAGAATTTTTCAGAAAATGGGAAAGTTTTGAAATTAAGAAAAGTTACTTCACACACTGACGCTAAATATTCATAGGTTTCTTCAAGATTTTTGCCAACAAAAACCGTTTCGCAGATTGCACCTCAATTAAGCTTATTCCAATTATTAAATGGTGGTTTCATGTTGTGTCCAAAACGTATTATATAGAAGATGAAATTATAGATGCAACTGGGAGTTGTTTCGGCCAAGGGAATTTCACAGTATATCTAGCTTCAGAATTTGCGCCGAAGTAAATCGAATCGAAAAGTGGAATAGTTAAGAAAGTCCATACCAGAATTTCCAAGATTTAACTTCTTGTAGTATACAGCAACTGTCTATATCTCCGATTGAATTGAACCAGGTAAATATAGTTCAAAGTCACTGTGTAAAACAAGGTGTATAGAAATGCTCCAAGCTGTGTTGACCTTAATGAAACAACTTCCTGCACTCCCCGCTCTTCTAGAAGCTCTTGATAGTTCAACTGAAGGTAGAGGAAGTAATGAATGTGCTTTCCTGCTCTCTAGTCTCTCGTAAAAGTTTTCATTCAGTGTCTTAGTTCTGTCTGAGACACTTGGAATAACTTTACCTTCAACTCCAAGCGGAGCACATGGATGTGCACATAGCTTCTCAACTCAGATACAGAAAATTCTTTTATACGTTACATCTACAACTTTTCTTGAAATAGGGTGTCCAGTAAAAATTAAAAATCAAGTACTAGTCTCCTCTCGATTTTTCCAGGTTGGTTTTTACATTTTCCCAGTCGAAATTTCGTTAATTTACTATCACCCTTCTATTATGATGAATATTAATTTTAGAAAATACAAGTATAATACAACAACCAAATTTTTTTAGTTTAAATAATTCTTCGCTCACTGCTGTTTTTGAGAGTCTCCAAAAATTTTCTATCTATTCTTTTTATGATACGCAACAATATTCTACCCTAAATGTTGAAATTCTTTGATTTGTGCATCGAAATTACGCGAAAAAAATTGCTATTTTCAAGTTGTTTTATTGGAATTTATTGAAAAATAAATAAAATTGATTGACTTGGACATAAGAAACATTCTCGGCTTGACAGTTGAACAATGAGTTTAGTCATATTTATGAAATTTTTGTGCCAAATGGAATTGGGCATCAAATTGACGGAAAGGGGCATAAACATGTTTGGCTCTGCGGTCAACGCTTTAAGACAATATAATTGAATTTTTCTTTGAAATTTAAGGAAAAGGCATGAAAATGATAAAATTTGGCATAATGATTTGCATAAAACTAATGGGAAAATAGGATTTTTTAACAAACTTTATTGAGAAAATTACAAATTTTTATCAAAAATTAGAACGGAAATTTGAATTCCAATAGAAAATTTTTTAAAAATCACGACACCGCCATTCAAAAGTATCTTTCTGCTATTCTCCATATACTTCGACCTCCTTCTCTTCTTCATACTCCTCTACTTCTTATTCGTAGTCTTCGTTTGATTGGATTGCACTGTGACAAATTGACAAGTGTAAAAGGAGCATTAAGAAAACAAATGGCAATACCAATACTGACAACTCCACATCAGATAATACTTCGAATGGCTAATGAAGATGCTAATAGAAAACAAAATGGGGAAAGTGAATCGAATAATAGAGGTAAATATATAAATACAATAAATATATGTAAAAACTTGATTGGTTGATTGTACAATGAATCGAAACTGAGGTCATTCAGACAGCTGACGAAAATTTGTTGATTGAACATATTACAAAAGTAAAAGTCCTTAAAAGATACTATGAAGATAAGAAGAATATTCACATTGAGAAATCCAAGACATGTACTACTATTACCACACTTACTATTACACTGTCTGACGCCTGTTTCGATGTTCTCCGTTAGTCTCTATTGTTTTGTACAAAACAAAAAAATATTACCGAGTATAATTTCATTTAAGATAGTCAGTTGATTGAATTAGTAAACTCATTCTGGCATTGAACAAAATATGTACTTTAATCCATTTGGACTATTTCTTGAAAGAAAGACTACTATTACTCAGATTGAATTAGAACAACTTCCAAATTCAGTGGTAAGTTCAATAATTACTCATCTTTTACTGGATACTGTGGACAATTTGAATCTTGGTATCTCTTAAATAAATCCCAACAAATCATATGATTTTATATAAAACCCCGTAGTTATGAAAAAACTACTTTCGAGTAGATAAACTCAAATATTTGAGATCACTAAAATCCTTTTCGTAGAAAATATGTATTGTTTTAATTTTTGTTTCCGCTCTAACTCCTTCATCATTTCCAAGTCGAACAACATTACTAACTAATTAAACAATACGATAGGATCGGGAAATATAAAAAGCTTTTCTTAGATGATGAGATGTTTAAAAAATGTTTTTAAAGAATTTGAATTTTATCTGTCCCCACTTTCATGAATAAATTCAAGGCATTTTTTTTGTAAATTAGTTTTTCCTTGTCCTTGCAAATTGAAGTACCCAATAGGTCCATGTATTCATGTTTGTTTCCTGTTTGTATTTTTTATTGGAACCTCAATATCAGTGACATTATTAGAACATTTTTCTTATTGGTTATAAGAGAGTCTCACTCTTGGAAGCACTTACAGTTTCGGATGATTGTAATAATTCAATTTAGGAAAATTTAGATGAAGCGTCTCTTTCATGCATTGTTGTAAAATACAGAATATTCAATAAATATGCACGAATATGATTTACACAAGCTAAATGCTTTTAAGACGTTGGCAATATCTAATACTAATGAATGAATCACCTCTTCCCAAATAGTAATTAAAAAGCCAGATCGATGACTCCATCACTTTTTGATTTTCCCACCTGCCAACTGAAACGGCAACACTGTACATGTCAAAATACAGTGTTGCTTTATTACTATATCTATACACCAAAAAATTGCTAACAATAATTTATTCAAACTGCTCAAGTTATTTAAACAACTTTTTTTATAAACATTAAATATATTGATTAAATCTGAATTAACTAACTGTCAAAAAAGACCTCTCGCGTGAAGAACAGCAATGCCACGGAGGTAAACGTATCAATAGTTTTGGAGCTCAACAAGATTTGAAATTTTTATAAAAAAATTCATGTATATCTTATATGAATGAATAATCTACATACCTTCAATTTCAAACACATATATAAACATTTTTCTTCAAAACAATTAGAAAACACAATTAAGATTTTTATTTCAACAAAGGGTTTGTGATAACCTTTTCAGAATGTAAATAAATGATTCTGTTAATGTAAAACGGTCGGTTAAACTTACATTCTGGTCCACATTTCTTAGAAGCACATTTTAAGCATTCTCCAAAGCAACCATGGCATCTTAAATTCAAGCAGTTACAAAGATCCATTTCTGATTTATTTTCATAAGATGTTGACGGCATTGCTGCATCAAACGGGATTGATGTTCTTCGTGGAAGAATATCGTTATTTTTCTTCAATTTGTACACTACTTGCGGAACCACATCGAAATGGTTTTTTTCATTTACTTCAATCTGTGACTTATACTGATTCATCATTCATTTATATCAGTTTGTGGATAATTTTGACTGGATGCTGTAGGTCTGACGGATTTAAATCGGATTAATCTTTTTCTTGAAAGCATCTTGTAAGATTTTCAGTTTGTGGTTTTGTTGTAAGTGGGTGTAGATATGGAGGGCTAACGTTTTAATGCAGTTCTCTGACTCCTCTGGATAATAGCGGGATTGCGGAATTATACCGAGGAATCTTAACTAGACATAATACGGTATTAAATTGGATTTATGTTCCTAGTTGAAGGTTATCGTTGTATTTCCCAATCTGCACAATAGTCTTTTCTCTATGAATGTTGTTAGACTGGTAGCTTCGAATCGAAATGGTTTTTCTTCATTTATTTCAGTTGCTGTCTCATTTTTACACGATTTTTGTAAACTTGTGGTTTAACAGTAAACCTCAATGTTGTCAAATATTTATTTATAAATCGTAATATAATTAAAATCATTATGATCTGGCTTCAGTTCTCACTAAATTTGGTTAATGGGCAATATTTTCCACAATTAATCTAAACAAAAATAATTTCAAGACCAAGAAAATAATTTTGTTTTCGGGCAAAAAGTTATGTTAAATTTGGGGTTAATAAGCCGGGTACTTCTTGGCAGTGTTTAGGTTCAACATCTGAAAGGTATTTATTGTCTGTTGGAAAAATGTTGTTAATGCATACTTATTGCAGATTTTGTAGTTTACATCAGTCTGAAAGATTCGATTCATCCAAATTTTTAGAAATTTAATTATTTCACTCACCTGAAACTTCTTCTTCTGCTTCTGAAAGTATGAATAACTCTTGTAACCAACAAGAAAAATGTTCTTATAATGTTATTGGTATCAAGGTTCCAACAAAATTAGAAACTTTGCAGGAAATCTCAGAAGTTCTGATTTTGATACACTGATGAAGGCCAAGAGAAAATATGAGTATTCTGAAAAATAGAGTGGTTCTTCAAAGAAAATCTCTCTTCAAATTAAATTCGAAATCTGTGAAAAAATAGGTTTTAAGGAAATTATTGATAAATTTGCCACTCAGAAAGCAAGAAAGATTATTTTATAATTAGGTGATTATAATGATTAGGTACCTAGTCTGTAAACTGTAGAACAACTGATTGATATACATACTTTTCGTTGAGTATTGAGTTGGTACTTTTTTATGCAAAGGTGATAATATTGTATGTTTTTTATTTTGATAAAGTATTTTGTTGATATTATATAAGCTGGCCAAAAAAATAATGTTTTCAAATTTTATTTGCATTTTTACTCATGAATCACTTCTTCACAACGATTGTGATGTAGTAATATGATAAAAATACGTGACTATCTGATGTATTTTTCCCTAAAAACTCAAAAATAATAAAAACTGCAGCATAACAATAAATTTAAAGGCATTTGACCTTGAACAGAAAAAGAATTTAGCCAGCGGCGGTTGATAATACAGTGAAGATTGTAAATTTCATTAAGTCGCAGCCTAAGCAATACCGACTTTTTGCCATTCTGTGCGATGAAATGAGTGAAAGTGCTGTCAAGATTGTTTGGGCTTGTTCATGAAATATGATTGTTTTTGTTGTAAAATTACGCGATGGGGCATAATTTTATCTTCTTTATTTCCTTATTTCTTGTTCTTTCTTTCTTCATTTTACACTTTTGACTTTTCTGTTTCTTGTTTTTTGTTTTCAGCATCATTTTCCTAATCATGGCTCTTCTTCACATTACTTTCAAATTGTTTTTGACTACTGCTTTCCTCATAATAATATTATAAGTCAAAATATATATTATTCTAGTATCCTATTCTGTAGAGTTTTGTAAGTAACTAATTTAACCATATGACTGGAATGGGGAAATATAAAAAGCTTTACTAAAAATTGAAACTAAGACTAATATATCACTTGAACAATATCTAAACACTCAAAAATATTTCACTCCAACAAATCTATTCAAAATGCTTTTTTAGTATTTAGTAAACAAAGGCAGCCATTTTGCTTAGCTTATATATTTTCATAAACTTTTTCATCAAAATTAGTTTCTTGTTCTTGAAAATATTTTTATTTAGGAAAATAACGATAAACCTCCAAGGAAAAAATCATGTCTAGTTAAGACGTATCAGTATAATTCCGCAATACCGTCAATATCCAGTGGAGTCAGAGCACTGAATGAAAACGTTAGCCCTCCAAAAAAGAAGTAAGATTTGATCTCGAAAATATATGTATATTCACTTACAACAAAACCACAAACTGAAAAATCTTACAAGATGCTTTCAAGAAAAACATTAATCCGATTTAAATCCTTCAGACCTACAGCATCCAGTCAAAATTCTCCACAAACTGATATAAATAGAGAAAGATCATGGCGACTTGATTCCGCAAGTCTACCGACATCGAATCTGTATAAGATACCGATTGAAATAAATGAAGAAAACCATTTCGATATGGTTCCGCAAGCCTATTACCATTCAGAGACAGTAGTGTACAAATTGAAGAAAAATAACGATATTGCCGTCAACATCTTATGAAAATAAATCAAAAATGGGTCTTTGTAACTGCTTGAATTTAAGATGCCATGGTTGCTTTGGAGAATGCTTAAAATGTGCTTCTAAGAAATGTGGACCAGAATGTAAGTTTAACCGACCGTTTTACATTAACAGAATCATTTATTTACATTCTGAAAAGGTTATCACAAACCCTTTGGTGAAATAAAAATCTTAATTGTGTTTTTTAATTGTTTTGAAGAAAAATGTTTATATATGTGTTTGAAATTGAAGGTATGTAGATTATTCATTCATATAAGATATACATGAATTTTTTTATAAAAATTTCAAACCTCGTTGAGCTCCAAAACTATTGATACGTTTACCTCCGTGTCCTTGCTGTTAATAAAAAAAGTTGTTTAAATAACTTAAGCAGATTGAATAAATTATTGTTAGTAATTTTTTCTTGTATAGATATAGTAATAATAGTAATAAAACAACACTGCCTATTGACATTTGCAGTGTTGCCGTTTCAGTTGGGAGGCGGGAAATTCAAACAAGAAAAGCCTTTTACATTAGCCTACAGAATGTTGTTATTGAGTAGAGAGTGAGTTTACTAATTCAATCAACTGATGATCTTGAATCAAATTATACTCGGTAATATTTTTTTGTTATGTACAAAACACATAGAGACTAATGGAGAACATTGAAACAGGTGTCAGACAGTGTAAAAGTGAGTGTGGTAATAGTAGTACATGTCTTGGATTTCTCAATGTGAATATTCTTCTAGTATCTTTAAAGGACTTTTACTTTTGTCAATTGTCCATTTAACAAATTTTGGGCAGCTGTGTGTATGTCCTCAGTGACGATTCATTGTACAATCAACCAATCAATATGTACATCATAAGTTTTTACATATATTTATTGTAATTAAATAATTACCTCTATTATTCAATTCACTTTCCCCATTTTGTATTCTATAAGCATCTTCATTAGCCATTCGAAAGTATTATCTGATGTGGAATTTTCAATATTGCCAATCATTTCCTTAATGCTTCTTTGAAACTTCTCAATTTGTTACTGTGCAATCCAATCAAACGTTCTTTCCATAATTGCATCCATTCAGGTTTGAGTTTAATATTGTAGGTATCTTCGGTTCCATTTTCCATTTCTTCACACCTATACAATTCGAAATTATGTATGATTGTAACATTCAAGTTCAGTTCAAATGATAAGCATTCTCACCTCTTATTCGAACTTATTCTTAAAGTCACACTCACTAATGAAAACATCAATTTGTGGTGAGCAAAATAGACAAGCTACAATTGCATCATATCGCCTATTCATATTGACAGCTAGCTAAAAAAGGATCAGAGCACTCTTTAGGATAGAATCTGAAGATTCATTCACTGAAAAGAAAATAAAAAAATCGCTCAATTTCACAGTTACAGTTTTGAAAAAAAACTTTTCACATCAACTTAATGAAAGTACTGAAGTTGCTTGCTAACTTGCTGACTTTTTGCTATTCTGTGTGATCAAATGGGAAGTGAGCAAAAAGCATTCCTGCTTCATTGTGAAGTACGGTGGGTCTCAAGAGGTAAAGTGCTGTCAAGATTGTTCAAGCTTCTTAAGGAAATAATATTGTTTTTGTTGGAAAATCACAATAGGTCAGAAATTTTTCTTTTTGATTTCCTTATTTCCTGTTCCTTGTTCTCCTCAATATTATTTTACACTTCTCACTTTACTGTTATTTGTTCTTTGTTTTCAACATCATTTTCCTCATCGTGGCTCTTCTTCACATTACTTTCATCTTGTTTTTGACTTCTGGTTTCTTCATTATCTTTTAATATACTAGTTATTATTTTTATATCATGTATTTCAATTTTATTCCAGAGCCGATATCTTTTCGAGTATCTTCGCCAAATCCTCGCATCTGAGCCAAATACACTTAGATTTCTTAGTGTCCAAGGTTTACCCTCAATCCAATTTTCCATTAAGTTATGGGAAGTTTGCTGGAGTATAATCAAGAATAGTACCTCATTTTTTGTATATTCTTTCATTCGTTTACTCGTATATTCTCCATTATTTCCTATCTTACTTAATGAACTTTTGTATCAAATTTAGTTTCAACCATTTTTATGTATTCTATTATCCAGTCTGACACTTAACTTTTGTGTTCCAGTGAAAATATTATAACATTCTGAAGAAAGCATTCATCAAAATGTTTGTTTCCAATACCTTTTACACTTATGTCACGTTTTGTAGATTTCATCATGCTTTGATCTTCTAGTTTTTTAAATGTGTACTCATCGCCTCTCATTGTGGTTATTATTATCACTTATGAATACAGATATATTGAATGTCATTTCTCTTATAGATATAGCTGAAAAATTTTTGAGTGACCTTACCTTTTAATTGTTCTGTATCTCCTTCATACAGCTTAGACAATTTTTCAAATATTTCATCATTTACCAGTACAGCTCATAATATGTGTTATGTATGTATGTACAAATGTATGTTTTTATATATTCATAATCATGAATACTACTCGGTACCTATGCGGTTTATAACCAAGTCCATAATTCTATATGCTTTTAAAGTTATTCCATTTATGTTACAGTTTCCAGAAAAGTTTTTTGTTCTAATGAATTTTCGTTTTTAGTTTCGTAATCCGAATTATTTATTTATACAGTGAAAAGTCTCGGACCTATAACTTGTTGTTTTTAGTATTATTAGAATAAAAATATCCTTTTTATTGTTATAACTTAATATATAGACAGATATGCAATAACCTAAACTGTCTAATATCACTAGGAGCCAACTTCACAGCGTACTAGCATGTTGCCATTTTAACTTTCAACACAAAAAATATTCTATGCAACGTTGTAAAATATTATTTTTGTGATAATACGTTGTCTAACTCTAAAGAATATTCTTTATACAATGGTTATATTATTATTACTCATATAGGTAAGACTCCTATATGGACAGTTGGTATTACATATATGTCTACATATTTTCATTTTATTTGTTTCAGATAGTTAAATCATCGTAATTATAGCGGTTTTATTTCGTGATGTACAACGCGAAAAATCGTTTTTTTCTTAAATATACGTAAAGATATCATCAATTGATGATTTCGATTGGTTAACGAGATAAACATTTCAAAGTGCTTAAATTTCAAAAGTCAACAATTGTCAAAAATATTTTTTTAAGTGAATGAAAGTAAGACGGTTAATAAGTGTTATTTGTATATTAAAATTGTAGAAGTTTTAAAATGCCGTCGACTTTGAGTAAAGAAACCAATTTGTATTACAAAAATTTGGTAGTGACAAAATTCAATAACTGGTTGAAAATGGTTAAGGAGAAGAAAAAACAAACTTATCAAAACCAAAACTCAACGGTATCGCTCCAAGCTCCAAAGGAGGAAAAAGATGCTAACGATACGAAGATTATCGTGACTCCTGCAGATAAGTTCGATGCATCACCACCAATGAACTGTAGCGACGCCAATTCCAAGGAAGTTCTAAACAGAAAAGATGCGAAAGAGGAGGAACATATGGATTTTTTGAACGAGAGCTTCTACGAGAAAATGAGATTACTTCAAGAATTCAGAAACGTCGGTCTCTACGTGTATTGCGACTCTTGCGATAAGTATAGATACCTGCCCGACGTGAAAGATCCCCTGGATCTACCTGACAAATGGTATTGTTGGATGAATCCAGATGGGAGGTATAATAGATGCGAAATCAAGGAACAATCGATCGACGATAAAGAAAAGGAGCTGATGATATTTAATAAATATAACGCGGGTAGCATCGTCTGGGCGAAAATCGAAGGTTATCCATGGTGGCCGGCTATGGTGGAAGATGATCCGGAAATCGAGAAATATTTTTGCTTGAAAGATTCCTTAGAACCGGTAAGTCTAATATTTCACTTGGTTACTTTCATTAGGTTAGTGTTGTAAGTACCATTTTTTTAGTTCATGTCACGTACATGTATACAGGGAATACAGGGTGATTTGTTTACTTATTCCAATATTTCATTTGGAGTGGAAATCGAAATAAATTTCAAGTTACCTTAAATAGAGTGCGATTCTTTTTATCAACTGAAAATGGAGAGTGGGAAATTTGTAAACTAGTATACAGCTTTATTTTTTTTTAATTTGTAAATTTTGATGGCCATATACAGGGTGATTAATCGACTTTTTTTCGTAATATATTTTGATAAAATTCTTGAAACGACACAAGGTATTGGATCTATGGAGTTAGTTACACTGTGTATTGAGGGATAACGATTATTTTCAGACGCACTACCACGTGACATTTTTCGATTCCGACGCGGTGACTAGATCTTGGGTGAAGGCCGAAAATTTGGAACCGTTCTTGAAAAATATCGACGATAACCTTGTGCTGAACGATAAATTCAATAAACTCAAACTCAGGATGGACGTAGCCGTCAAACAGGCTAAAGAAGCCGTCGAAATGAAGCTGCTCGACAGACTGAAAAAGTACAGCTTCATATATAGATATGCGAAATCTTCGAGAAACACGAAGCGACAGAGATACGCGAGTGAGGATGGCGGCGGTAAACAAAAGAAACGCGCGAACTTGGGTGATGAGACGGAATCTTCGGCGGAAGACTACGAAGAAGAAGAAGAAGAGGAGCAAGAAGTAGAGGAGGATGAAGAAGAGAAGGAGGATGAAATATGAGGAGAATAGCAGAAAGATACTTTTGAGTGATGGTGTCGTGATTTGAAGGAAAAATGTTCGTTCTAATTTTTGATAAAAATTTGTTAATTTTCTCAATAAAGTTTTTTATAAAATCATTTTTTTTTATTAATTTTATGCAAATCATTTTTTATGCCTAATTTCAACAGTTTCAGCCTTATCCTTAAATAAAAAAATAAAATTCACATATAACAGGGGAAACAAATAGAGATTAGAGAAATTAGAGTAGTCTGGGATACAGTTCTCACTCACCTCATCAACATTACAGAAGGAGCTGTTATTATACCGATACTCAATCGGTTCATCCTATACATGCCTCTATGGTTGGTAATAGTTTGAATGACACTGCCCCGCTGGTATACTTTCGAAAGCAAATATGCTTAATATGGATCCAGCTTGAAAAAGTATGTGGGACACTCCAATCGGGTTTCGGAATAACCACCACAAGGGAGCCCAAGTCGATAGTGACAACAATTTCAAACTGCTCATACAATAAAGGAGTGAACAGTATAAAATAGAACAACAATGAAATTGTATTAAAACATACATATAAAATAAACGAAGTAAAGCTAAATCCTAAAATATACACAGATCTTCTTTGAAATAAACAAATTTAGTTCTGTTTAGAGGTTGAGTAAATACAAAAAGATTATTATTATCTTTGGAATTTACATAATCTAAATATAACTCATTAAATACAGGGTGATTTTATATTCGACCGACAATGCTTTACCACAGAGAGATCTCAATAAATGATTCATTTTGATATAGGAATCTGAATCCTTACGTGGCCTAGTTGTTGAGACTGGAACATTTTTGTTTTAAATTGTCTGAATATTTTTAGTTGAAAAACTAATAACCTTTTATGGAACTAAAACGATCTTTCTTTTTTCTTAATTTCAAAAATTTCCCATTTTCTGAACAATTCTCTTGTTCATTGGCAAACAGAAACATCATCTAAATAGTTTTAGTTTGAAAATAACAAAGTATAAGACATCAATCAATACAAAATATAAGTCAAAGTTTTAAAATTTCTATACAAAATCTGTTGTAAAAAATTACTGAGCGTAACCCAGCAATTAAGTTGGCAAGGATGATTATGATGTCAAAAAAAAAAAATGGTTACTTTTCAGATTCAAGTCATTTTGTGTAGTTTTACTTCTAATATAATAAAAGTATAGAAGAACCTGTATAAATTTCTTTTATTTATACTATAGAAGAAACGAATATTACAACAGATTATGGGCCCAGGCCAGATTTAATAAGCTTCAGTTAATTTCAAAGTAAAGTATAAAAGCTAACCTAAAAAATAAGGCGTGCCGGCTTGGCTTGTAAAGCAAATTAAAAGCAGAAATGGAATCTGAAAGTGTAAAGTTTACTTTCGCCAGATTAGATAACAACAATTATCAAAATTGGAAATTTAGAATTAAAATGTTGCTTACACGAGAAGGAAATTGGTCTGTTGTAGAAGAGGCAATACCAAATGAACCATCTGTTGAATGGAAACGTAAAGATGAAAAAGCACAATCTACAATTTCATTAAGTATCGAAGACAATCAGATAGCACACATTTATAAATGCAAGAATGCGAAAGAAATGTGGAATGAACTGCAAAAGGTACATGAAAGAAATAATTTAAGTAACAAGTTGTATTTATTGAGGAAGCTGTATCAGTCTAGACTTGAAAATAAACCAATGCATGAATACATTAAAGAAATACTAGAATTAGTTGAAAGACTACGAGGAGTTGGTGAGACTATTAAGTATTTCCATGTAGCTGCATTATTGTTAGGTGGATTGCCAGAAAGTTATTCCACATTAGTAACAGCATTAGATGCTGGGCCAGATGATGAATTGACTCTTGAATATGTAAAGGGAAAACTAATGGATGAGTATAAAAGAAAAGAAGATACCAGTTCAACAGAGACGGCATTAAACACAAATAAAAAGTTTTCGAAGAAGATGAAAGAAAAAATAGAATGTTATTATTGTCATAGAAAAGGTCACTACAAAAAAGATTGTTTTTTCATGAAGAAAGACAGAAATAAGGGAAAGCAACATGCCAAAGTAACTGTTGAAGGTGATGAGTTGTCTGACTCAGTTTTTTGTTTCAATGTTTCCGGTAACAGTAAAAATAATCTAGAATGGTATATTGATTCAGGGGCTACAAGTCACAGGTCAAATAATCCAGAATTATTTATTAAATTGGACTATTCAAAGTTAAATAAAATTATAGTTGCAAATGGACAGGAAATGCAAGTCAAAGGTAAAGGTGATATTTTAGTAAAAACAGAAATTTCAGGTAAATGCATAAGTTTAAAATTTAAAGATGTTTTATTTGTACCTGAGCTAAGCAATAATCTGTTTTCGGTGTCTAAAATTACAAAAGCTGGTTATAACATAAAGTTTGATGATTGTAATTATATAGAAATTAATAATTCTATTATAGCCACAGGAAAATACTGTAATGGTTTATATAAATTAAACACGTTTTCAGAAAAAGTAAATATTGTAAAAATGTGTGAGGAAATGAATAATTATATACATACATGGCATAGACGTTTAGGTCACAGAAGCCCGGATGATATAAAAATGATAGTAAGTAAAGATTTAGCTATTGGCATAAAAATAAATGATTGTGGTCAGAAAAAACAATGTGTCACTTGTATTGAAGGTAAATTAATGAGGAAATCTTTTCCTAAAAAATCAGAAAGTAAGACGTTTAAAGTTCTTGATATAATCCATAGTGATATATGTGGACCTATGAGAACCCCTACTGTTGGTAAAAATAAATATTTTTTGACTTTAACTGATGATTTTTCAAGATATACCACACTTTATTTGTTAGAATCTAAAGATGAAGTATATATTAAACTAAAGGAATTCATTCTAGAAGTCAAAAATATTTTTGGGGTCTATCCAAAAACATTTAGAAGTGATAATGGAGGGGAATATACAGGGGTAGCTGTGCAGAAGCTACTCAAAAGTTTTGGTATAAGCTTTCAGTCGACTGCACCATATTGTCCAGAGCAAAATGGTGTGTCGGAGAGGAAAAATAGAACATTGATGGAATCGGCAAGGTGTATGTTATTAGATACTAATTTACCCCATAAATATTGGGGGGAAGCAGTAACAAATGCTAACTACATTTCTAATAGACTACATACTAAAAGTAAAGAAAAGACACCTTATGAGTTATGGATTGGAAAGAAACCTGATTTATCATATTTCATTACATTTGGTTCTCAGGCTTTTGTTTACATTCCAAAAGAAAAAAGATCTAAACTAGAGAAAAGAGCAAAAACAGGTATTATGTTGGGATACAGTGAAAATAGAAAAGCTTATAGAATTCTAGATACAGATACAGATAAAATTATTGTAAGTCGTAATGTAAAATTTAATGAATTTCTGAATCAACCTTTTAAAAATATAAATAATTGTAAGGCTGAAACTAGCAACTCAGATCCTGATTCAGCAATTACTGTTGACCTACAAACATAAACTAAACCTGGAGTGGATGATAGTGACATAAATGAAGAAGGTGGAGGATCAAATAATAATATCAATGAAGAAGAAAATGAAATTCCAGAAGAAACTGGAGGTGAAAACTTTGAGGAAATTAATGATCAAGAAATTGTAACCAGATCAGGAAGGGTGTCAAAGAAAAGAAATTATGAAGGTTACATTTCATACAATGTGATGAATAAGGAAACTTATAATGAAATGCAAGATCCAAAGACCGTAGATGAAGCGATGTCAAGAAGTGACAGAAGAAATTGGGAAAAAGCAATGGAACGAGAGTACGAATCATTAACGAAAAATGAGGCATGGATTTTAGTAGACCGTCCATCAAACAAAAATGTTGTGCAAAATAAGTGGGTGTTTTGTTTAAAAAGGAATTCAAATAATGAAATACGATATAAAGCACGGCTAGTTGCAAAGGGTTTCACACAAACCTTTGGTATAGATTATTTTGAAACTTTTTCACCTGTAGTTAGATACTCTACAATAAGAATATTGTTTGCTTTATCTGTAGAATTAAGTTTAGATATTGACCACTTAGAAGTAGAAACTGCATTTTTAAACGGAAACTTGGATGAAGAAATTTACATGGTGCAACCTGAGGGGTTTATTCTAAAAAATAATGAAAATAAAGTATGTTTATTAAAAAAGGCTATATATGGATTAAAACAATCCTCCAGAATTTGGAATATTAAAGTAAAAAATGTCTTAAAAGACTTAGGTTTTCAGCAATCAAGTTTTGAACCATGTATATTTTTCCAAAACAAGGACAAATTTATAATTCTAGTGGCCCTTTATGTTGATGATTTTTTAATTTGTTCAAATTCCTCAGTTTTTAAAACCAACTTCAAACAGGAATTGTCAAAACAATTTAAAATTAAAGACTTGGGGCTAATCAAATATTTTTTAGGTTTAAATATTGATTTTGACAAACAAAACAATATGATTAAAGTTAATCAGAGGAACTATATTTTAGAATTATTAGAGCGTTTCAAGTTAGGTGATGCTAAAACTGTTTTGACTCCTATTGAAGTCGGTTTAAAATTGAAGCCATATTTGTTAGTGGTTTTTTAAATGAGTTTTGTGAGACTAAGCCCGTAATTCTTTTCAATGGCAGCCAAAGTGCACAAAAATTGTTAAAAAACCCTGTTTACCATAACAGAACTAAACATATAGACACTAAGTACCATTTTGTAAGGGAAGTAATTGAAAAAAAATTTGGTTGAAATTAAATACATGCCTACTGAAAAAATGGTAACAGATCTTTTAACAAAAGGGCTGCATAATCCCAAGCATATTTTTTGTACTAAAAATATTGGTCAAAATTAATTGCTGGTTTAAGGGGTAGTGTTGTAAAAAATTACTGAACGTTGTTAAGTTGGCAAGGATGATTATTATGTCAAGAAAAGATAAAAAAAAATGGTTACTTTCAGATTCAAGTCATTTTGTGTAGTTTTACTTCTAATATAATAAAAGTATAGAAGAACCTGTATAAATTTCTTTTATTTATACTATAGAAGAAACTAATATTACAACAAAATCTGTCACACTGGGATTTTCTAGAAAACCAAAATAACTTCACAATTTTCAATAATTATTTTGATTTAGTTACATATTCACTCAGAAGTTCAATCAAGACAGATAAAGTGTGTTAAGTAAATGGATTACAAAAACATTTGTGTGAAGATCAATTATAGAAACGAGCACTATTATACAAAATCAGAAACAATTTTTCTATATAGAGAAAATTCTAATTTCAAATTAACTTCTGTTAACAATGTGATTTTTAATTATAAGAAATTTTTTAATCAAGAAAAATGGCAAGTAACAAAAGCAGTTCTATACGATTCCCATTATATTATTATCGAAAAAATTTGAGAGCATTCATTTGCTATTTTTCAAAGAGCCCAAGTCTATAGTGACAACAATTTCAAGCTGCTCATACAATAAAGGAGTGAACAGTATAAAATAGAGCAACAATGAAATTGTATTAAAACATACATATAAAATAAACGAAGTAAGGCTAAATCCTAAAATATACACAGATCTTCTTTGAAATAAACAAATTTAGTTCTGTTTAGAGGTTGAGTAAATACAAAAAGATTATTATTATCTTTGGAATTTACATAATCTAAATATAACTCAGTAAATACAGGGTGATTTTATATTCGACCGACAATGCTTTACCACAGAGAGATCTCAATAAATGATTCATTTCGATATAGGAATCTGAATCCTTACGTGGCCTAGTTGTTGAAACTGGAGCATATTTTGTTTTAAATTGTCTGAATATTTCTAGTTGAAAAACTAATAACCTTTTATGGAACTAAAACGATCTTTCTTTTTTCTTAATTTCAAAACTTTCCCATTTTCTGAACAATTCTCTTGTTCATTGGCAAACAGAAACATCATCTAAATAGTTTTAGTTTGAAAATAACAAGGTATAAGACATCAATCAATACAAAATATAAGTCAAAGTTTTAAAATTTCTATACAAAATCTGTCACACTGGGATTTTCTAGAAAACCAAAATAACTTTACAATTTTCAATAATTATTTTTGTCCGTACATTAAAATTAGGATTTAGTTACATATTCACTGAGAAGTTCAATCAAGACAGATAAAGTGTGTTAAGTAAATGGATTACAAAAACATTTGTGTGAAGATCAATTATAGAAACGAGCACTATTATACAAAATCAGAAACAATTTTTCTATATAGAGAAAATTCTAATTTCAAATTAACTTCTGTTAACAATGTGATTTTTAATTATAAGAAACAAAAGCAGTTCTATACGATTCCCATTATATTATTATCGAAAAAATTTGAGAGCATTCATTTGCTATTTTTCAAAGAGCATAAACTAGAAAATAATTATAATAATAATTTCAAATTGTTCACAGTATCCAGTATAAGATGAGTAATTATTGAACTTACCACTGAATTTTAGAGTTGTTCTAATTCAGTCAGAGTAATGATAATCTTTCCTTTAAGAAATAATCCTTTGATAATTTGCAGTTATTACAAATACCAAAATCAGTAGATATCTTATAAATCACTTCTTCCTGTAGTTTTTTGTATCTTTCGACCAAATGGATCAAATTACATATTTTCTTCAATACCTTTAGTGAGTTACTAATTCAATCAAATAACCATTTGATATCAAATTATACGTAGTAATATTTTGTTTGTTTTGTACAAATCACATAGAAACTAGAGGAGTACATCGAAAACGGCGTCAGACAGTATAATAGTAAGTGTGGTGGTAGCAGTAGGTAGTAGTAAATGCAGCACACAAATTGTCCTCGCGTACTTTATGAAATAATCAACACTTTTCCATTCAATCAAACGTTTATTCCATAATTGTATCCATTCGAGTTAAAGATCATTATTGGAGGTATCTTCGGCTCCATTTTCCAATTCTCCATACTTATACAATTCTAAATTAGGTATGATTGTATCAATCAAGTTCAGAAAGAAATCATTTTCATTTACGTTTCAAACGATAAGCATTCTCACATCTTATTTGAACGTTTTAGCTAGTCTCCCTTATAATCTATAATATCTCAACCAAGTCACATACAATCAAAACTTTTCAGAACAGTTCTCCATTACTCGTTTAGTTCGATTTGCACATATAATGTTTAATTTGTACAAAGTGATTAGATTGGTTAAATGGTAATTGCCTTAAAAATACTTATTTAAAAACAAGTGATAAGACAAAATTCATTTATTAATAATTTATAATAATAAACATCTCAATGCAAAACTTATTTTTATTAGGCTAGTTTAGAATTTTTAAAAGAAGTCCCTAAAAAGGCAAAACCGAACCATAAGTACATTGCTGATTATTTGAAATATGGTTTTTGTGGTTACTGACACAGATGACAACCTGCTACCTCAGTGTGTTTTATGTTTCGAAGTATTTGCTGATGAGAGTATGAAACCTTCAAAACTGTAAAGACTTTTCACAAAAAAAAAACATATGTATTTCTTTCAATACAAAGAAAAAGAATTCTTAAAGTCAAACTCAATAACGAAAACATCAATTTCTGGTGAGAAAAATAGACAAGCTACATTTGCATCTTACCGCCTATTCATGTTGATAGCTAAAAAAGGAACAGAACACTCTGTAGGTTAGAATCTGAAGTTTCATTCACTGAGAAGGAAGCAAAAAAAAATCGGTCAAATTCACTATTACAGTTTAAATAAAACAAACTTTTCACTTCAACTTGATGAAAGTACTGAAGTTGCTGGCCAGGCTAATCTATTAGCCTTTGTTTTTTGTTTTCACATTACTTTCATCTTGTTTTTGACTTAAATTGACTAATAATTATAATAAATAAGCATATCCTCATTAAAAACCTATATGTTTGTCTCGAAGATTTGTTGGTACATGTGTATAGTAAATTTGTATTCAAATAAAACTAGTATTTGATATTATTTGTTTCAAACATTCTATGCTAGATAAAACAAAAACAAATGAATACAGTTACGTAGCAATGTTGCCTAGCTTATATTTTTTCATAAACATTCTCGCCAAAATTATTTTCTTGATCTTTGTTTAGATCAATTGTGGGAAATATTGTCCATTAACCAAATTTAGTGAGAACTAGAGCCACATTCTTATTGGTTTTTAATAATATTACGATGTATAAATAAATATTTTTGAAACGTAACATGCATCCAGATAATAAACAAATAATTTGTAAAATTTGACAACATTGAGGTTTACTGTAAGTTGGCTTCAGTTATATTCAAACATGCCAGCTGGGCTAATGTTTTTTATACGTCCAAGGTCAAAGTAAACCAAAGTTTCAAACAAAGGAACTTCGGAATTCATTATAATGTTAGAAACGGAATTGGTATCTAGTTGGAAAACTTACTTATGTTTAAGTTTTATACGTGAAGATTAAGTGAATGTAGTTTATGTAATGAAGTAAATTTTGACTGAAAATGTATAAATTTTTAAAATTTTGATTCTTATAGTAGGTATGTACAATTATTTTTCACATTTTCTACACCTTTAACTAAGTAATTTGATAAAAATACTCACGTATACAACACAATGTTTCATGTTGATGAATATGCTTTTAAGGTGTTGGCAAGTGTTTGAATATCTTTTTTAATAACAAGTATAAGCACTACACCAATACTGGAAGTAGTTTACAAATAATTTATTTTTAGGTAAAGCAGCGTGATTTCTCATTAACCAAAATGGCCTCTAATAAAAAAGAATTGTATGTACTCTAACATATTTACTAATTTCGCTATGGTAGCTTGATCTGAACTGGGCCTGGAAATTTGTAGTGTAACGTCTGTGAATGTCAAGTTACAAAAAAAGAATTATATTATTGAAGTAGCAACAAGAGAACAGCATCTACCCGGCTTTGAAGATTTTTGCAGTGATTCTATCATTTAGGAAATATTTTTGGAAATTTGATAAAACAATCCCCAACAACACATTTTTTTTTTAAATATTTACCTGTATATAATGATTGATATAATAGGAGCGTTTGAATGAATTCACATGGGGACCTTTAGTAGTTTTGGAGTACCTACCTTATGGAATTGCAAGATAAAGATCATTCAAATGAACTGTGGTATTTCTGCACAATAAATAAATGATAGAAAAGATCCTCGTATTGTTCTGACACATCTTACTTGTTTTATTCATATTTCTGAGGTAAGAAAATAAAATATTGAGTAATTTTTGATTGGTTTGATTTAAAGAGACTCCACCCCAATTGTGAAGAATAAGTAACTTGTAGTTTACAATGAATTGTTGAAAAATGTTGCCAGTGAGTTGATATTTGTCTAAATATTAATATTTTTCTAATAAATTTACTGTTAATCAAAATAATTAGTAGTTGCTCATCAATATTTGATATTAAATCATATATTTTGTTAAGTATTTTAGGTGACTTTCTTTGAAAATCTCAAACTAGTCTGAAAAAAAATAACCTTAGCAATGTCATGTTTCCATCAAATTATTGTCTTTACCAGTTTTTGAATAAGAACTTTCAAGTCACTTCCCATTTCATCACTTTGTACAAATTCAACACTATATCTGCCAATGAAACTGAATGAGTAATGAAGAATTTTCCTGAAAAGTCCTGTATGCATATGACTTGGTTAGTGTAAATTTAGCTTAGGGAATACATTGTAATCCAACTTAATGGTTTACTGCACTCCATGTCTAAGGTATTTTAGAGTTGTTGAATATTGAAGAAACATGTTTGTTTGAATTGGGTGAGGTAATGCCATTTCTACTGATACATACCCACACACTTTTGTTTTGTTTTTTTAGCTTCTCAACAACCAGTTGAAAGTATATTGTTATCAAGTCATTCTAATGGAAGCAAAAACGTTGAGAGAACGAAAAGGGAACAGTATTCTTTTCAAAACAAGTCCTAAACATCAAAATGTAGGCTTACAGCTGTCCTGTGGAAGGTATCTATTTTATATTAATTATATGTATAAAGAATTTTGAGGGGACCACATTTCTTAATGTTTTCGCACATTTGTTCTTAGCTTTTCAACTCTCTGTCATCCTTTACTGTTACGAGATATATAGAATAATTGTAGATAAGTATAATTTTGAATATGCCTCTTTTTGTTACTCCTTTTAATTTTGTTGGTACATGTCTTCTTTTTCACCCGATGTATTTTTTATAGATTATCTTCTAAAGCAGAAGATCAAAATTCATTATTTTCATTATTAAAATGGAGTTTATCACTCCACTCTATCATAATCCTTTTTTTTTTCATGTTTAAAACTCATCGGATTGATTCCTTATCATATATAGCTGTCATAACAAATCCTGATCTCATTTTTTACATTGCTGACTTGCTGTACTATTATGACAAAAACTTTTTGTAAATTACTGACATCCAACCCAATTTTACTTAGAAAATTGTTGAATTGTTAAACAAGATATTTTCTAAAGCGACTCATTTCTTCAATAATTCACTTTATTTTCTTCATTTTCCTGATTTTCATGTCTCTTCTTATTTTAACTCATGCAAGAAGTTATAACTTCATAACTTTCACAGTATGTATTATATCTTAAATATTCATATTATTACAAAAATTCATGCGTTTAAAAAAAAGTAAAGGTGGTAGGAAGCTTTTGTTTTTTATAAACATCGCTAGAGTGTAGATTTTCTAAAGATATATAATTTTTTTCGATATCTTTTTGCTAACCAGAGTTGTAATTGGACCATTTCGACGAAATTCCAAGTTGCATGATTTGCGAAATTTATCAGTGTAAAGGTGGAAACAATGTAACGGCTTTTTGTGATGGTTATTGAGCAGCTGTTCCTCTTTATTTATCGAGAACAGATATTAATACATATTTCCATAATGCAGGTACTACAGATGAATTTCTTCTAAATTTTAATGATTTATTTAATATACTTAAATCTCGTAATAGATTGGCAAAATAAATATTTTAAAAATCACTTAGCTCACGAACAAATTATTATTATTATATATTTGTAGTAATGTGAAGAGCCATGATGAGGAAAATGATGCTGAAAAGAAGTAAGAATGCTTATCGTTTGAAACGTATATGAGCATGATTTCTTTCTGGACTTGAATGGTACAATCATACATAATTTCGAATTGTATAAGTATGAAGAAGAATTGGAAAATGGAGTCGTAGATACCTTCAATAATGATCTCAAATCTGAATGGATATAATTATAGAATAAACGGTTGATTGGATTGCATTGTGACAAATTGTGAAGTGTCAAATAAGCATTAAGAAAACGAATGACAATATCTGGCTGGCGGGAGGCGCTAGTGTCTATAGAATTGAATTTAATTAGGCATCTGGCCAGCAGGGTGCGCTAGTGTCTATGGAACCGTGTTTAGTTTGGCGTCTGGCCGGCAGGGGCTCTACTGTCTATGGAATCGTATTTAATTTGGCGTTTGACCGGCAGGAGGCGCTTGTGTCTATGGAACCTTGTTTAGTTTGGCGTCTATGGAACCGTATTTAGTTTGGTGTCTAATTGGCGGGGGCGCTAGTGTGTATAGAAATTGAACACAAAGAGAATTTTTATTTAGTTTAACTTGCGGCCGCTAAGTACTTTCAGTTCGACTATTCCTCGCTAGATGGCGCTAGTTCGTGTTTTAGTTTATCGTTTGGACGGCAAAGGGCGGCAGTGTGTATAGAATCGTGTTTAGTTTGACGTCCGGCCGGCAGAGGGCGCTAGTGTCTATAGAATCGGGTCTAGTTTGGCGTCTGACCGACAGGAGGAGCTGGTGTGTATAGAAATCGAACACAAATAGTATTTTTATCAAGATCAACTTGCAGCCGCTAGGTACTTCCAGTTTGACTATTCCTCGCCAGATGGCGTAAGTTCGTGTTTGGTTAGTTTGGCGATCGGTCAATAGAAACGTGTTTAATTTGACGTTTGGCTAGCGGGAGGCGCTAGTGTCTATGGAATCTTGTTTAGTTTGGCGTTTGGCCGGCAGAGGTCGCTGGTGTCTACAGAATCGTATTTAATTTGGCGTTTTGCTAGCGAGAGGCGCTTTTGTTTATGGAACCGTGCTTAATTTGGAGTCTAGCCGGTAGGGGGCGCTAGTAACTATAGAATCGTATTTTAGTTTGGCGATTTGTTGAAATAGATTTATATGTCTATAGAATCGTGTTTAATTTGACTTTTGACTAGTGGGAGGCACTAGTGTCTATGGAATCTTGTTTAGTTTGGCGTCTGGCCGGCAGAGGTAACTGATGTCTACAGAATCGTATTTAATTTTGCGTTTTGCTAGCGAGAGGCGCTTTTGTTTATGGAACTGTGCTTAATTTGGCGTCTGGCCGGTAGGGGGCGCTAGTAACTATAGAATCGTATTTTAGTTTGGCGATTTGTTGAAATAGATTTATATGTCGTGTTTAATTTGAATTTTGGCTAGCAGGAGGCGCCAGTGTTTATGGGAATTTGTTTAGTTTGGCGTTTGGCTCGCTGGGGGCGCTACTGTCTATGGAATCGTGTTTAGTTTGGCGTTTGACCGGCAGTAGGCGCTAGTGTCCATAGAATAGTGTTTTAGCTTGGCGATTGGTCGACAGAGATAGATAGTGTCTATAAAATCGTGTTTAATTTGGCGTTTGGATAGCGGGAGGCGCTAGTGTGTATAGAAATTAAACACAAATAGAATTTTTATTTAGTTCAACTTGCGGCCGCTAAGTTTTGTTAAGACTGGTATAAGGGTCCTATTTACCCTTTCCACTTCTCCATTACCTCGTGGGACTTCACAAGTTGTTAACACATGTTTAATATTTTCTTCTCGACAATATGATTCGAATTTTTCAGAACGGAACGCGGATCCTCTGTCAGATATTATCCTTGACGGGCTTCCAAATATTTTATGCTAAGACAACATATCACTTCTTTCGTCGTGGTTGATTTTGTTGATTTTAGGATGAAACGTTCCTTCTTTCTCTCCTACAGGACGAGGTGATATATTTTACGCTATTTTTCAAGACAACATGTCACTTCTTTCGTCGTGGTTTATTTTGTTGGGTAAAGCCACACAAATTTGGAAAAGTCAGTGAATATGTAACTAAATCAAAAGAATTGTTGAAAATTGTCAAGTTATTTTGGTTTTCTAGAAAATCCCAGTGTGACAGATTTTGTTGTAATATTCGTTTCTTCTATAGTATAAATAAAAGAAATTTATACAGGTTCTTCTATACTTTTATTATATTAGAAGTAAAACTACACAAAATGACTTGAATCTGAAAGTAACCATTTTTTTTTTATCTTTTCTTGACATAATAATCATCCTTGCCAACTTAATTGCTGGGTTACGTTCAGTAATTTTTTACAACACTACCCCTTAAACCAGCAATTAATTTAGACCAATATTTTTAGTACAAAAAATATGCTTGGGATTATGCAGCCCTTTTGTTAAAAGATCTGCTACCAAGTCTTTAATTTTAAATTGTTTTGACAATTCCTGATTGAGGTTGGTTTTAAAAACTGAGGAATTTGAACAAATTAAAAAATCATCAACATAAAAGGCCACTAGAATTATAAATTTGTCCTTGTTTTGGAAAAATATACATGGTTCAAAACTTGATTGCTGAAAACCTAAGTCTTTTAAGACATTTTTTACTTTAATATTCCAAATTCTGGAGGATTGTTTTAATCCATATATAGCCTTTTTTAATAAACATACTTTATTTTCATTATTTTTTAGAATAAACCCCTCAGGTTGCACCATGTAAATTTCTTCATCCAAGTTTCCGTTTAAAAATGCAGTTTCTACGTCTAAGTGGTCAATATCTAAACTTAATTCTACAGATAAAGCAAACAATATTCTTATTGTAGAGTATCTAACTACAGGTGAAAAAGTTTCAAAATAATCTATACCAAAGGTTTGTGTGAAACCCTTTGCAACTAGCCGTGCATTATATCGTATTTCATTATTTGAATTCCTTTTTAAACAAAACACCCACTTATTTTGCACAACATTTTTGTTTGATGGACGGTCTACTAAAATCCATGCCTCATTTTTCATTAATGATTCGTACTCTCGTTCCATTGCTTTTTCCCATTTTCTTCGGTCACTTCTTGACATCGCTTCATCTACGGTCTTTGGATCTTGCTTTTCATTATAAGTTTTCTTATTCATCACATTGTATGAAATGTAACCTTTATAATTTCTTTTCTTTGACACCCTTCCTGATCTGGTTACAATTTCTTGATCATTAATTTCCTCAAAGTTTTCACCTCCAGTTTCTTCTGGAATTTCATTTTCTTCTTCATTGATATTATTATTTGATCCTCCACCTTCTTCATTTATGTCACAATCATCCACTCCAGGTTTAGTTTTTGTTTGTAGGTCAACAGTAATTGCTTAATCAGGATCTGAGTTGCTAGTTTCAGCCTTACAATTATTTATATTTTTGAAAGGTTGATTCAGAAATTCATTAAATTTTACATTACGACTTATAATAATTTTATCTGTATCTGTATCTAGAATTCTATAAGCTTTACTATTTTCACTGTATCCCACTATAATACCTATTTTTGCTCTTTTCTCTAGTTTAGATCTTCTTTCTTTTGGAATGTAAACAAAAGCCTGAGAACCAAATGTAATGAAATATGATAAATCAGGTTTCTTTCCGACCCATAACTCATAAGGTGTCTTTTCTTTACTTTTAGTATGTAGTCTATTAGAAATGTAGTTAGCAGTTGTTACTGCTTCCCCCCAATATTTATGGGGTAAATTAGCATCTAATAACATACACCTTGCCGATTCCATCAATGTTCTATTTTTCCTCTCCGACACACCATTTTGCTCTGGACAATATGGTGCAGTCGACTGAAAGCTTATACCAAAACTTTTGAGTAGCTTCTGCACAGCTACCCCTGTATATTCCCATCCATTATCACTTCTAAATGTTTTTGGATAGACCCCAAAAATATTTTTGACTTCTAGAATGAATTCCTTTAGTTTAATATATACTTCATCTTTAGATTCTAACAAATAAAGTGTGGTATATCTTGAAAAATCATCGGTTAAAGTCAAAAAATATTTCTTTTTATCTGATTTTTTAGGAAAAGATTTCCTCATTAATTTACACATTGTTTTTTCTGACCACAATCATTTATTTTTATGCCAATAGCTAAATCTTTACTTACTATCATTTTTATATCATCCGGGCTTCTGTGACCTAAACGTCTGTGCCATGTATGTATATAATTATTCATTTCCTCACACGTTTTTACAATATTTACTTTTTCTGAAAACTTGTTTAATTTATATAAACCATTACAGTATTTTCCTGTGGCTATAATAGAATTATTAATTTCTATATAATTACAATCATCAAACTTTATGTTATAACCAGCTTTTGTAATTTTAGACACCGAAAACAGATTATTGCTTAGCTCAGGTACAAATAAAACATCTTTAAATTTTAAACTTATGCATTTACCTGAAATTTCTGTTTTTACTAAAATATCACCTTTACCTTTGACTTGCATTTCCTGTCCATTTGCAACTATAATTTTATTTAACTTTGAATAGTCCAATTTAATAAATAATTCTGGATTATTTGACCTGTGACTTGTAGCCCCTGAATCAATATACCATTCTAGATTATTTTTACTGTTACCGGAAACATTGAAACAAAAAACTGAGTCAGACAACTCATCACCTTCAACAGTTACTTTGGCATGTTGCTTTCCCTTATTTCTGTCTTTCTTCATGAAAAAACAATCTTTTTTGTAGTGACCTTTTCTATGACAATAATAACATTCTATTTTTTCTTTCATCTTCTTCGAAAACTTTTTATTTGTGTTTAATGCCGTCTCTGTTGAACTGGTATCTTCTTTTCTTTTATACTCATCCATTAGTTTTCCCTTTACATATTCAAGAGTCAATTCATCATCTGGCCCAGCATCTAATGCTGTTACTAATGTGGAATAACTTTCTGGCAATCCATCTAACAATAATGCAGCTACATGGAAATCCTTAATAGTCTCACCAACTCCTCGTCGTCTTTCAACTAATTCTAGTATTTCTTTAATGTATTCATGCATTGGTTTATTTTCAAGTCTAGACTGATACAGCTTCCTCAATAAATACAACTTGTTACTTAAATTATTTCTTTCATGTACCTTTTGCAGTTCATTCCACATTTCTTTCGCATTCTTGCATTTATAAATGTGTGCTATCTGATTGTCTTCGATACTTAATGAAATTGTAGCTTGTGCTTTTTCATCTTTACATTCTTATTGGTTTTTAATAATATTACGATGTTCTTGATCTTTGTTTAGATCAATTGTGGGAAATATTGTCCATTAACCAAATTTAGTGAGAACTAGAGCCACATTCTTATTGTTTTTTAATAATATTACGATGTATAAATAAATATTTTTGAAACGTAACATGCATCCAGATAATAAACAAATAAATTGTAAAATTTGACAACATTGAGGTTTACTGTAAGTTGGCTTCAGTTATATTGCAACATGCCAGCTGGGTTAATCTTTTTTATTCGTCCGTCCAAGGTCAAAGTAAACCAAAGTTTCAAACAAAGGAACTTCGGAATTCATTATAATGTTAGAAACGGAATTGGTATCTAGTTGGAAAACTTAAGTTTTGTTTAAGTTTTATACGTGAAGATTAAGTGAATGTAGTTTATGTAATGAAGTAAATTTTGACTGAAAATGTATAAATTTTTAAAATTTTGATTCTTATAGTAGGTATGTACAATTATTTTTCACATTTTCTACACCTTTAACTAAGTAATTTGATAAAAATACTCACGTATACAACACAATGTTTCATGTTGATGAATATGCTTTTAAGGTGTTGGCAAGTGTTTGAATATCTTTTTTAATAACAAGTATAAGCACTACACCAATACTGGAAGTAGTTTACAAATAATTTATTTTTAGGTAAAGGAGCGTGATTTCTCATTTACCAAAATGGCCTCTAATAAAAAAGAATTGTATGTACTCGTAACATATTTACTAATTTTGCTATGGTAGCTTGATCTGAACTGGGCCTGGAAATTTGTAGTGTAACGTCTGTGAATGTCAAGTTACAAAAAAAGAATTAGATTATTGAAGTAGCAACAAGAGAACCGCATCATTTATTAATAATTTATAATAATAAACATCTCAATGAAAAACTTATTTTTATTAGGCTAGTTTAGAATTTTTAAAAGAAGTCCCTAAGAAGGCAAAACCGAACCATAAGTACATTGCTGATTATTTGAAATATGGTTTTTGTGGTTACTGGCACAGATGACAACCTGCTACTTCAGTGTGTTTTATGTTTCGAAGTATTTGCTGATGAGATTATGAAACCTTCAAAACTGTAAAGACTTTTCACAAAAAAAAACATATGTATTTCTTTCAGTACAAAGAAAAAGAATTCTTAAAGTCAAACTCAATAACGAAAACATCAATTTCTGGTGAGAAAAATAGACAAGCTACATTTGCATCTTATCGCCTATTCATATTGATAGCTAAAAAAGGAACAGAACACTCTGTAGGTTAGAATCTGAAGTTTCATTCACTGAGAAGGAAGCAAAAAAAAATCGGTCAAATTCACTATTACAGTTTAAATAAAACAAACTTTTCACTTCAACTTGATGAAAGTACTGAAGTTGCTGGCCAGGCTAATCTATTAGCCTTTGTTTTTTGTTTTCACATTACTTTCATCTTGTTTTTGACTTAAATTGACTAATAATTATAATAAATAAGCATATCCTCATTAAAAACCTATATGTTTGTCTCGAAGATTTGTTGGTACATGTCTATAGTAAATTTGTATTCAAATAAAACTAGTATTTGATATTATTTCTTTCAAACATTCTATGCTAGATAAAACAAAAACATAAATGAATACAGTTACGTAGCAATGTTGCCTAGCTTATATTTTTTCATAAACATTCTCGCCAAAATTATTTTCTTGATCTTTGTTTAGATCAATTGTGGAAAATATTGTCCATTAACCAAATTTAGTGAGAACTAGAGCCACATTCTTATTGGTTTTTAATAATATTACGATGTATAAATAAATATTTTTGAAACGTAACATGCATCCAGATAATAAACAAATAATTTGTAAAATTTGACAACATTGATGTTTACTGTAAGTTGGCTTCAGTTATATTCAAACATGCCAGCTGGGTTAATGTTTTTTATACGTCCAAGGTCAAAGTAAACCAAAGTTTCAAACAAAGGAACTTCGGAATTCATTATAATGTTAGAAACGGAATTGGTATCTAGTTGGAAAACTTACTTATGTTTAAGTTTTATACGTGAAGATTAAGTGAATGTAGTTTATGTAATGAAGTAAATTTTGACTGAAAATGTATAAATTTTTAAAATTTTGATTCTTATAGTAGGTATGTACAATTATTTTTCACATTTTCTACACCTTTAACTAAGTAATTTGATAAAAATACTCACGTATACAACACAATGTTTCATGTTGATGAATATGCTTTTAAGGTGTTGGCAAGTGTTTGAATATCTTTTTTAATAACAAGTATAAGCACTACACCAATACTGGAAGTAGTTTACAAATAATTTATTTTTAGGTAAAGGAGCGTGATTTCTCATTTACCAAAATGGCCTCTAATAAAAAAGAATTGTATGTACTCTAACATATTTACTAATTTCGCTATGGTAGCTTGATCTGAACTGGGCCTGGAAATTTGTAGTGTAACGTCTGTGAATGTCAAGTTACAAAAAAAGAATTAGATTATTGAAGTAGCAACAAGAGAACAGCATCTACCCGGCTTTGAAGATTTTTGCAGTGATTCTATCATTTAGGAAATATTTTTGGAAATTTGATAAAACAATCCCCAACAACACATTTTTTTTTTAAATATTTACCTGTATATAATGATTGATATAATAGGAGCGTTTGGATGAATTCACATGGGGACCTTTAGTAGTTTTGGAGTACCTACCTTATGGAATTGCAAGATAAAGATCATTCAAATGAACTGTGGTATTTCTGCACAATAAATAAATGATAGAAAAGATCCTCCTATTGTTCTAACACATCTTACTTGTTTTATTCATATTTCTGAGGTAGAAAATAAAATATTGAGTAATTTTTGATTGGTTTGATTTAAAGAGACTCCACCCCAATTGTGAAGAATGAGTTACTTGTAGTTTACAATGAATTGATGAAAAATGTTGCCAGTGTGTTGATATTTGTCTAAATATCAATATTTTTCTAATAAATTTACTCATAATCAAAATAATTAGTAGTTGCTCATCAATATTTGATATTAAATTATATATTTTGTTAAGTATTTTAGGTGACTTCCTTTGAAAATCTCAAACTAGTCTGAAAAAAATAAATTTAGCAATGTCATGTTTCCATCATTATTTCAAATTATTGTCTTACCAGTTTTTAAATAAGAACTTTCAAGTCACTTACCATTTTCATCACTTTGTACAAATTCAACACTATATCTGCCAATGAAACTGAATAGTAATGAAGAATTTTCCTGAAAAGTCCTGTATGCATATGACTTGGTTGAGTGTAAATTTAGCTTAGCGAATACATTGTAATGCAACTTAATGGTTTATTGCACTCCATGTCAAAGGTATTTTAGATTTGTTGATTATTGAAGAAACATGTTTGTTTGAATTGGGTGAGGTAATGCCATTTCTACTGATACATACCCACACACTTTTGTTTTATTTTTTTAGCTTCTCAACAACCAGTTGAAAGTATATTGTTATCAAGTAATTCTAATGGAAGCAAAAACGTTGAGAGAACGAAAAGGGAACAGTATTCTTTTCAAAACAAGTCCTAAACATCAAAATGTAGGCTTACAACTGTCCTATGGAAGGTATCTATTTTTTATGTATGTATTTTTTATAGATTATCTTCTAAAGCAGAAGATCAAAATTCATCATTTTCATTATTAAAATGGAGTTTATCACTCCACTCTATCATAATCCTTTTTTTTTCATGTTTAAAACTCATCGGATTGATTCCTTATCATATATAGCTGTCATAACAAATCCTGATCTCATTTTTTACATTGCTGACTTGCTGTACTATTATGACAAAAACTTTTTGTAAATTACTGACATCCAACCCAATTTTACTTAGAAAATTTTTAAATTGTTAAACAATATATTTTCTAAAATGACTCATTTCTTCAATAATTCACTTTTTTTTCTTCAATGTTTCTGATTTTCATGTCTCTTCTTATTTTAACTTATGCAAGAAGTTATAACTTCATAACTTTCACAGTATGTATTATATCTTAAATATTCATATTATTACAACAATTCATGCGTTTAAAAAAAAGTAAAGGTGATATGCAGCTTTTGTTTTTTTATAAACATCGCTAGAGTGTAGATTTTCTAATGATATATAATTTTTTTCGATATCTTTTTGCTAACCAGAGTTGTAATTGGACCATTTCGACGAAATTCCAAGTTGCATGATTTGCGAAATTTATCAGTGTAAAGGTGGAAACAATGTAACGGCTTTTTGTGATGGTTATTGAGCAGCTGTTCCTCTTTATTTATCGAGAACAGATATTAATACATATTTCCATAATGCAGGTACTACAGATGAATTTCTTCTAAATTTTAATGATTTATTTAATATACTTAAATCTCGTAATAGATTGGCAAAATAAATATTTTAAAAATCACTTAGCTCACGAACAAATTATTATTATTATATATTTGTAGTAATGTGAAGAGCCATGATGAGGAAAATGATGCTGAAAAGAAGTAAGAATGCTTATCGTTTGAAACGTATATGAGCATGATTTCTTTCTGGACTTGAATGGTACAATCATACATAATTTCGAATTGTATAAGTATGAAGAAGAATTGGAAAATGGAGTCGTAGATACCTTCAATAATGATCTCAAATCTGAATGGATATAATTATAGAATAAACGGTTGATTGGATTGCATAGTGACAAATTGTGAAGTGTCAAATAAGCATTAAGAAAACGAATGACAATATCTGGCTGGCGGGAGGCGCTAGTGTCTATAGAATTGAATTTAATTAGGCATCTGGCCAGCAGGGTGCGCTAGTGTCTATGGAACCGTGTTTAGTTTGGCGTCTGGCCGGCAGGGGCTCTACTGTCTATGGAATCGTATTTAATTTGGCGTTTGACCGGCAGGAGGCGCTTGTGTCTATGGAACCTTGTTTAGTTTGGCGTCTATGGAACCGTATTTAGTTTGGTGTCTAATTGGCGGGGGCGCTAGTGTGTATAGAAATTGAACACAAAGAGAATTTTTATTTAGTTTAACTTGCGGCCGCTAAGTACTTTCAGTTCGACTATTCCTCGCTAGATGGCGCTAGTTCGTGTTTTAGTTTATCGTTTGGACGGCAGAGGGCGGCAGTGTGTATAGAATCGTGTTTAGTTTGACGTCCGGCCGGCAGAGGGCGCTAGTGTCTATAGAATCGGGTCTAGTTTGGCGTCTGACCGACAGGAGGAGCTGGTGTGTATAGAAATCGAACACAAATAGTATTTTTATCAAGATCAACTTGCAGCCGCTAGGTACTTCCAGTTTGACTATTCCTCGCCAGATGGCGTAAGTTCGTGTTTGGTTAGTTTGGCGATCGGTCAATAGAAACGTGTTTAATTTGACGTTTGGCTAGCGGGAGGCGCTAGTGTCTATGGAATCTTGTTTAGTTTGGCGTTTAGCCGGCACAGGTCGCTGGTGTCTACAGAATCGTATTTAATTTGGCGTTTTGCTAGCGAGAGGCGCTTTTGTTTATGGAACCGTGCTTAATTTGGCGTCTGGCCGGTAGGGGGCGCTAGTAACTATAGAATCGTATTTTAGTTTGGCGATTTGTTGAAATAGATTTATATGTCTATAGAATCGTGTTTAATTTGACTTTTGACTAGTGGGAGGCACTAGTGTCTATGGAATCTTGTTTAGTTTGGCGTCTGGCCGGCAGAGGTCACTGATGTCTACAGAATCGTATTTAATTTTGCGTTTTGCTAGCGAGAGGCGCTTTTGTTTATGGAACTGTGCTTAATTTGGCGTCTGGCCGGTAGGGGGCGCTAGTAACTATAGAATCGTATTTTAGTTTGGCGATTTGTTGAAATAGATTTATATGTCTATAGAATCGTGTTTAATTTGACTTTTGGACTTTGCGGATGGTAATATTTTTTTGTTTTGTACAAAACACATAGAGACTAATGGAGAACATTGAAACAGGTGTCAGACAGTGTAAAAGTGAGTGTGGTAATAGTAGTACATGTCTTGGATTTCTCAATGTGAATATTCTTCTAGTATCTTTTAAGGACTTTTACTTTTGTGAATTGTTCATTTAACAAATTTTGGGCAGCTGTGTGTATGTCCTCAGTGTCGATTCATTGTACAATCAACCAATCAATATGTATATCATAAGTTTTTACATATATTTATTGTAATTAAATAATTACCTCTATTATTCAATTCACTTTCTCCATTTTGTATTCTATAAGCATCTTCATTAGCCATTCGAAAGTATTATCTGATGTGGAATTTTCAATATTGCCAATCATTTCCTTAATGCTTCTTTGAAACTTCTCAATTTGTTACTGTGCAATCCAATCAAACGTTCTTTCCATAATTGCATCCATTCAGGTTTGAGTTCAATATTGTAGGTATCTTCGGTTCCATTTTCCATTTCTTCACACCTATACAATTCGAAATTATGTATGATTGTAACATTCAAGTTCAGTTCAAATGATAAGCATTCTCACCTCTTATTCGAACTTATTCTTAAAGTCACACTCACTAATGAAAACATCAATTTGTGGTGAGCAAAATAGACAAGCTACAATTGCATCATATCGCCTATTCATATTGACAGCTAGCTAAAAAAAGGATCAGAACACTCTCTAGGGTAGAATCTGAAGTTTCATTCACTGAAAAGAAAATAAAAAAATCGCTCAATTTCACAGTTACAGTTTTGAAAAAAAACTTTTCACATCAACTTAATGAAAGTACTGAAGTTGCTTGCTAACTTGCTGACTTTTCGCTATTCTGTGTGATCAAATGGGAAATGAGCAAAAAGCATTCCTGCTTCATTGTGAAGTACGGTGGGTCTCAAGAGGGGGCGCTACTGTCTATGGAATCGTGTTTAATTTGGCGTTTGACCGGCAGGAGGCGCTAGTGTCCATAGAATAGTGTTTTAGCTTGGCGATTGGTCGACAGAGATAGATAGTGTCTATAAAATCGTGTTTAATTTGGCGTTTGGATAGCGGGAGGCGCTAGTGTGTATAGAAATTAAACACAAATAGAATTTTTATTTAGTTCAACTTGCGGCCGCTAAGTTTTGTTAAGACTCGTATAAGGGTCCTATTTGCCTTTTCCACTTCTCCATTACCTCGTGGGACTTCACAAATTGTTAACACATGTTTAATATTTTCTTCTCGACAATATGATTCGAATTTTTCAGAACGGAACGCGGATCCTCTGTCCGATATTATCCTTGACGGGCTTCCAAATATTTTATGCTAAGACAACATATCACTTCTTTCGTCGTGGTTGATTTTAGGATGAAACATCCCTTCTTTCTTTCCTACAGGACGAGGTGATATATTTTACGCTATTTTTCAAGACAACATGTCACTTCTTTCGTCGTGGTTTATTTTGTTGGGTAAAGCCACACAAATTTGGAAAAGTCATCAACTACCACAAAAATGTACATTTTTTTTGTTGATTTCATTGGTCCTAATTGGTCGACGTGATACCTCTCTAGCGGATCTTTTTTATTCTATAATTTACAAGGTATACAGTTATTTTTAATCGTTTCTATTTTGTATTTTAGTCTTGGTATGTAAAATTCCTTGTTTACTAATTCTTCTGTTTGTTTCTTTCAAAAATTTCCTGTCTCGTGGACTTTTATTATTATTTTTTGTTCTTTGTTGTTCATGTTGTTTGGAATGACAAGTAATTTTAATCCATTATCGTATTTATACAATATATCATGCTCTAAATAAAAATCTTCATAGTCTTCTGTAGTCAATATCCTTTTTATTACCATTTGTGTACCTCGGTTCGGCCATCCTTTTTTCTCACTAGTCCAATAGGACTAGCGAAATCCGAAAAACTCGGTTTGATTATTACATCTTTTAACCATTCCTCTATCTGTCTATCTACTTCTTCTTTTTCGAATGCCGATAGTCTTCTTGGTCGCTAATAAATCGGTTCTTCGCTTTTCAGTACAATTTTCACCTCAATATTCGTTGTCTTCGCTTTGAGTGGTTTGTAGTTTTCTATTAATTTCTTCACTTCCTGCCTATTGAACCACGGAAAAGCATGTAGCGCCTAACGAGTTCTCCACGGTTCGCATTCTTTAGAAAAACAAATGTAAAACTTTTATAACTTTGAGTTTTGCATACTTAATGTTGTGACCAATTCTACCTACACAACTTAACGTTGTCATGATTGATTCTACGCAAAATATATAAAATTTGAAAAAAAATAGAAGAAAATAACTCTTTGTCTTTCGTTTATTAAAACTTAATCCTGTACTTTTCTACTCAGAAAACAAATATGCTATATAAAAAAATATCTCGTTTTTACAGCAAAGGAAAAACCAAATTATCCTCAAAAATGTCCGTTACAATCAATACAATATAAACTTATTATTCACCTTAGCTACAGAAAATATTTTGTAATTCAGATAAACTAATTGAATTTCGATAATTCTAGTTTGTACAAATGTATTCTGCCCTTTTTTTATACAAGTATTGTTAGAATGTATCTAAAAAAAATTTGCAGCCTTCCGCCACTGATCACTAGTTCGTGGACTTCGAAAAATACTTCTCACATCAGGCTTCCTCCAGATTTAAACTGGCAATTTCACTTATTTCCGATTCCAGTAACCTCGAGTAGATCAGCTCGGAATATGAACAGTGTAGTCTTCTTCAAATTAGCAGATTTCTCGTAACACTTTATTTTACAATGTTCTGCTGTAGCGTACAGCTCCAAAGACCATTTTAACCACGGAAAGTCTATTAGAAGAGCAATCACAAAGTGAATGTAGTGGAAAAGCCAGTCCTTCATCAAGTGGATTTGAGGATAACTTTGTGAATGAAGAGGTAAGATGAAAATACCAATTTTTAATATAATAATTTCTAAATTTGTCTGTAGGAAAATGTTGCATCTGGTGATCTGATAGAAAAAACCAATCGCGATCAAGTAGAATATACGGATACAGAAAAAAAATAGCAGAATAAATAATAAATGAAATTAGTGATTCTAGAACTACTGAGAATATTTACAATACTCCATCTATTAGTATAACAACCAATAATATGAGTAGTTCAATTGAATCTTCGCCAAATTGGACATTGATCTCTGATTCTTCACATTCGCAACCAGATTTTGAGAAATTAGGATAATACAATTGGATTATCTATGGAAACTCTAGTTCGAAATACACTTTGATTAGATAATGTTCGCCAAAAGCTCCAGGATTAGAATGTTCTATGACTTTGTTCAATAACCGTCGATGAGATCCGGGTATTTAAATTTCCATAGATAGTGAATATTCATATCATTAAATTTGTAATTTGGATTGTAAATAAAGTGAATTTGACTTATATTTTGGATTGATTGATGTCTTATACCTTTTTATTTTCAAACTAAAACTATTTAGATGATGTTTCTATTTGCCATTGAATAGTAGAATTTTTCAGAAAATGGGAAAGTTTTGAAATTAAGAAAAGTTACTTCACACACTGACGCTAAATATTCATAGGTTTCTTCAAGATTTTTGCCAACAAAAACCGTTTCGCAGATTGCACCTCAATTAAGCTTATTCCAATTATTAATTGGTGGTTTCATGTTGTGTCCAAAACGTATTATATAGAAGATGAAATTATAGATGCAACTGGGAGTTGTTTCGGCCAAGGGAATTTCACAGTATATCTAGCTTCAGAATTTGCGCCGAAGTAAATCGAATCGAAAAGTGGAATAGTTAAGAAAGTCCATACCAGAATTTCCAAGATTTAACTTCTTGTAGTATACAGCAACTGTCTATATCTCCGATTGAATTGAACCAGGTAAATATAGTTCAAAGTCACTGTGTAAAACAAGGTGTATAGAAATGCTCCAAGCTGTGTTGACCTTAATGAAACAACTTCCTGCACTCCCCGCTCTTCTAGAAGCTCTTGATAGTTCAACTGAAGGTAGAGGAAGTAATGAATGTGCTTTCCTGCTCTCTAGTCTCTCGTAAAAGTTTTCATTCAGTGTCTTAGTTCTGTCTGAGACACTTGGAATAACTTTACCTTCAACTCCAAGCGGAGTACATGGATGTGCACATAGCTTCTCAACTCAGATACAGAAAATTCTTTTATACGTTACATCTACAACTTTTCTTGAAATAGGGTGTCCAGTAAAAATTAAAAATCAAGTACTAGTCTCCTCTCGATTTTTCCAGGTTGGTTTTTACATTTTCCCAGTCGAAATTTCGTTAATTTACTATCACCCTTCTATTATGATGAATATTAATTTTAGAAAATACAAGTATAATACAACAACCAAATTTTTTTAGTTTAAATAATTCTTCGCTCACTGCTGTTTTTGAGAGTCTCCAAAAATTTTCTATCTATTCTTTTTATGATACGCAACAATATTCTACCCTAAATGTTGAAATTCTTTGATTTGTGCATCGAAATTACGCGAAAAAAATTGCTATTTTCAAGTTGTTTTATTGGAATTTATTGAAAAATAAATAAAATTGATTGACTTGGACATAAGAAACATTCTCGGCTTGACAGTTGAACAATGAGTTTAGTCATATTTATGAAATTTTTGTGCCAAATGGAATTGGGCATCAAATTGACGGAAAGGGGCATAAACATGTTTGGCTCTGCGGTCAACGCTTTAAGACAATATAATTGAATTTTTCTTTGAAATTTAAGGAAAAGGCATGAAAATGATAAAATTTGGCATAATGATTTGCATAAAACTAATGGGAAAATAGGATTTTTTAACAAACTTTATTGAGAAAATTACAAATTTTTATCAAAAATTAGAACGGAAATTTGAATTCCAATAGAAAATTTTTTAAAAATCACGACACCGCCATTCAAAAGTATCTTTCTGCTATTCTCCATATACTTCGACCTCCTTCTCTTCTTCATACTCCTCTACTTCTTATTCGTAGTCTTCGTTTGATTGGATTGCACTGTGACAAATTGACAAGTGTAAAAGGAGCATTAAGAAAACAAATGGCAATACCAATACTGACAACTCCACATCAGATAATACTTCGAATGGCTAATGAAGATGCTAATAGAAAACAAAATGGGGAAAGTGAATCGAATAATAGAGGTAAATATATAAATACAATAAATATATGTAAAAACTTGATTGGTTGATTGTACAATGAATCGAAACTGAGGTCATTCAGACAGCTGACGAAAATTTGTTGATTGAACATATTACAAAAGTAAAAGTCCTTAAAAGATACTATGAAGATAAGAAGAATATTCACATTGAGAAATCCAAGACATGTACTACTATTACCACACTTACTATTACACTGTCTGACGCCTGTTTGGATGTTCTCCGTTAGTCTCTATTGTTTTGTACAAAACAAAAAAATATTACCGAGTATAATTTCATTTAAGATAGTCAGTTGATTGAATTAGTAAACTCATTCTGGCATTGAACAAAATATGTACTTTAATCCATTTGGACTATTTCTTGAAAGAAAGACTACTATTACTCAGATTGAATTAGAACAACTTCCAAATTCAGTGGTAAGTTCAATAATTACTCATCTTTTACTGGATACTGTGGACAATTTGAATCTTGGTATCTCTTAAATAAATCCCAACAAATCATATGATTTTATATAAAACCCCGTAGTTATGAAAAAACTACTTTCGAGTAGATAAACTCAAATATTTGAGATCACTAAAATCCTTTTCGTAGAAAATATGTATTGTTTTAATTTTTGTTTCCGCTCTAACTCCTTCATCATTTCCAAGTCGAACAACATTACTAACTAATTAAACAATACGATAGGATCGGGAAATATAAAAAGCTTTTCTTAGATGATGAGATGTTTAAAAAATGTTTTTAAAGAATTTGAATTTTATCTGTCCCCACTTTCATGAATAAATTCAAGGCATTTTTTTTGTAAATTAGTTTTTCCTTGTCCTTGCAAATTGAAGTACCCAATAGGTCCATGTATTCATGTTTGTTTCCTGTTTGTATTTTTTATTGGAACCTCAATATCAGTGACATTATTAGAACATTTTTCTTATTGGTTATAAGAGAGTCTCACTCTTGGAAGCACTTACAGTTTCGGATGATTGTAATAATTCAATTTAGGAAAATTTAGATGAAGCGTCTCTTTCATGCATTGTTGTAAAATACAGAATATTCAATAAATATGCACGAATATGATTTACACAAGCTAAATGCTTTTAAGACGTTGGCAATATCTAATACTAATGAATGAATCACCTCTTCCCAAATAGTAATTAAAAAGCCAGATCGATGACTCCATCACTTTTTGATTTTCCCACCTGCCAACTGAAACGGCAACACTGTACATGTCAAAATACAGTGTTGCTTTATTACTATATCTATACACCAAAAAATTGCTAACAATAATTTATTCAAACTGCTCAAGTTATTTAAACAACTTTTTTTATAAACATTAAATATATTGATTAAATCTGAATTAACTAACTGTCAAAAAAGACCTCTCGCGTGAAGAACAGCAATGCCACGGAGGTAAACGTATCAATAGTTTTGGAGCTCAACAAGATTTGAAATTTTTATAAAAAAATTCATGTATATCTTATATGAATGAATAATCTACATACCTTCAATTTCAAACACATATATAAACATTTTTCTTCAAAACAATTAGAAAACACAATTAAGATTTTTATTTCAACAAAGGGTTTGTGATAACCTTTTCAGAATGTAAATAAATGATTCTGTTAATGTAAAACGGTCGGTTAAACTTACATTCTGGTCCACATTTCTTAGAAGCACATTTTAAGCATTCTCCAAAGCAACCATGGCATCTTAAATTCAAGCAGTTACAAAGATCCATTTCTGATTTATTTTCATAAGATGTTGACGGCATTGCTGCATCAAACGGGATTGATGTTCTTCGTGGAAGAATATCGTTATTTTTCTTCAATTTGTACACTACTTGCGGAACCACATCGAAATGGTTTTTTTCATTTACTTCAATCTGTGACTTACACTGATTCATCATTCATTTATATCAGTTTGTGGATAATTTTGACTGGATGCTGTAGGTCTGACGGATTTAAATCGGATTAATCTTTTTCTTGAAAGCATCTTGTAAGATTTTCAGTTTGTGGTTTTGTTGTAAGTGGGTGTAGATATGGAGGGCTAACGTTTTAATGCAGTTCTCTGACTCCTCTGGATAATAGCGGGATTGCGGAATTATACCGAGGAATCTTAACTAGACATAATACGGTATTAAATTGGATTTATGTTCCTAGTTGAAGGTTATCGTTGTATTTCCCAATCTGCACAATAGTCTTTTCTCTATGAATGTTGTTAGACTGGTAGCTTCGAATCGAAATGGTTTTTCTTCATTTATTTCAGTTGCTGTCTCATTTTTACACGATTTTTGTAAACTTGTGGTTTAACAGTAAACCTCAATGTTGTCAAATATTTATTTATAAATCGTAATATAATTAAAATCATTATGATCTGGCTTCAGTTCTCACTAAATTTGGTTAATGGGCAATATTTTCCACAATTAATCTAAACAAAAATAATTTCAAGACCAAGAAAATAATTTTGTTTTCGGGCAAAAAGTTATGTTAAATTTGGGGTTAATAAGCCGGGTACTTCTTGGCAGTGTTTAGGTTCAACATCTGAAAGGTATTTATTGTCTGTTGGAAAAATGTTGTTAATGCATACTTATTGCAGATTTTGTAGTTTACATCAGTCTGAAAGATTCGATTCATCCAAATTTTTAGAAATTTAATTATTTCACTCACCTGAAACTTCTTCTTCTGCTTCTGAAAGTATGAATAACTCTTGTAACCAACAAGAAAAATGTTCTTATAATGTTATTGGTATCAAGGTTCCAACAAAATTAGAAACTTTGCAGGAAATCTCAGAAGTTCTGATTTTGATACACTGATGAAGGCCAAGAGAAAATATGAGTATTCTGAAAAATAGAGTGGTTCTTCAAAGAAAATCTCTCTTCAAATTAAATTCGAAATCTGTGAAAAAATAGGTTTTAAGGAAATTATTGATAAATTTGCCACTCAGAAAGCAAGAAAGATTATTTTATAATTAGGTGATTATAATGATTAGGTACCTAGTCTGTAAACTGTAGAACAACTGATTGATATACATACTTTTCGTTGAGTATTGAGTTGGTACTTTTTTATGCAAAGGTGATAATATTGTATGTTTTTTATTTTGATAAAGTATTTTGTTGATATTATATAAGCTGGCCAAAAAAATAATGTTTTCAAATTTTATTTGCATTTTTACTCATGAATCACTTCTTCACAACGATTGTGATGTAGTAATATGATAAAAATACGTGACTATCTGATGTATTTTTCCCTAAAAACTCAAAAATAATAAAAACTGCAGCATAACAATAAATTTAAAGGCATTTGACCTTGAACAGAAAAAGAATTTAGCCAGCGGCGGTTGATAATACAGTGAAGATTGTAAATTTCATTAAGTCGCAGCCTAAGCAATACCGACTTTTTGCCATTCTGTGCGATGAAATGAGTGAAAGTGCTGTCAAGATTGTTTGGGCTTGTTCATGAAATATGATTGTTTTTGTTGTAAAATTACGCGATGGGGCATAATTTTATCTTCTTTATTTCCTTATTTCTTGTTCTTTCTTTCTTCATTTTACACTTTTGACTTTTCTGTTTCTTGTTTTTTGTTTTCAGCATCATTTTCCTAATCATGGCTCTTCTTCACATTACTTTCAAATTGTTTTTGACTACTGCTTTCCTCATAATAATATTATAAGTCAAAATATATATTATTCTAGTATCCTATTCTGTAGAGTTTTGTAAGTAACTAATTTAACCATATGACTGGAATGGGGAAATATAAAAAGCTTTACTAAAAATTGAAACTAAGACTAATATATCACTTGAACAATATCTAAACACTCAAAAATATTTCACTCCAACAAATCTATTCAAAATGCTTTTTTAGTATTTAGTAAACAAAGGCAGCCATTTTGCTTAGCTTATATATTTTCATAAACTTTTTCATCAAAATTAGTTTCTTGTTCTTGAAAATATTTTTATTTAGGAAAATAATGATAAACCTCCAAGGAAAAAATCATGTCTAGTTAAGACGTATCAGTATAATTCCGCAATACCGTCAATATCCAGTGGAGTCAGAGCACTGAATGAAAACGTTAGCCCTCCAAAAAAGAAGTAAGATTTGATCTCGAAAATATATGTATATTCACTTACAACAAAACCACAAACTGAAAAATCTTACAAGATGCTTTCAAGAAAAACATTAATCTGATTTAAATCCTTCAGACCTACAGCATCCAGTCAAAATTCTCCACAAACTGATATAAATAGAGAAAGATCATGGCGACTTGATTCCGCAAGTCTACCGACATCGAATCTGTATAAGATACCGATTGAAATAAATGAAGAAAACCATTTCGATATGGTTCCGCAAGCCTATTACCATTCAGAGACAGTAGTGTACAAATTGAAGAAAAATAACGATATTGCCGTCAACATCTTATGAAAATAAATCAAAAATGGGTCTTTGTAACTGCTTGAATTTAAGATGCCATGGTTGCTTTGGAGAATGCTTAAAATGTGCTTCTAAGAAATGTGGACCAGAATGTAAGTTTAACCGACCGTTTTACATTAACAGAATCATTTATTTACATTCTGAAAAGGTTATCACAAACCCTTTGGTGAAATAAAAATCTTAATTGTGTTTTTTAATTGTTTTGAAGAAAAATGTTTATATATGTGTTTGAAATTGAAGGTATGTAGATTATTCATTCATATAAGATATACATGAATTTTTTTATAAAAATTTCAAACCTCGTTGAGCTCCAAAACTATTGATACGTTTACCTCCGTGTCCTTGCTGTTAATAAAAAAAGTTGTTTAAATAACTTAAGCAGATTGAATAAATTATTGTTAGTAATTTTTTCTTGTATAGATATAGTAATAATAGTAATAAAACAACACTGCCTATTGACATTTGCAGTGTTGCCGTTTCAGTTGGGAGGCGGGAAATTCAAACAAGAAAAGCCTTTTACATTAGCCTACAGAATGTTGTTATTGAGTAGAGAGTGAGTTTACTAATTCAATCAACTGATGATCTTGAATCAAATTATACTCGGTAATATTTTTTTGTTATGTACAAAACACATAGAGACTAATGGAGAACATTGAAACAGGTGTCAGACAGTGTAAAAGTGAGTGTGGTAATAGTAGTACATGTCTTGGATTTCTCAATGTGAATATTCTTCTAGTATCTTTAAAGGACTTTTACTTTTGTCAATTGTCCATTTAACAAATTTTGGGCAGCTGTGTGTATGTCCTCAGTGACGATTCATTGTACAATCAACCAATCAATATGTACATCATAAGTTTTTACATATATTTATTGTAATTAAATAATTACCTCTATTATTCAATTCACTTTCCCCATTTTGTATTCTATAAGCATCTTCATTAGCCATTCGAAAGTATTATCTGATGTGGAATTTTCAATATTGCCAATCATTTCCTTAATGCTTCTTTGAAACTTCTCAATTTGTTACTGTGCAATCCAATCAAACGTTCTTTCCATAATTGCATCCATTCAGGTTTGAGTTTAATATTGTAGGTATCTTCGGTTCCATTTTCCATTTCTTCACACCTATACAATTCGAAATTATGTATGATTGTAACATTCAAGTTCAGTTCAAATGATAAGCATTCTCACCTCTTATTCGAACTTATTCTTAAAGTCACACTCACTAATGAAAACATCAATTTGTGGTGAGCAAAATAGACAAGCTACAATTGCATCATATCGCCTATTCATATTGACAGCTAGCTAAAAAAGGATCAGAACACTCTTTAGGATAGAATCTGAAGATTCATTCACTGAAAAGAAAATAAAAAAATCGCTCAATTTCACAGTTACAGTTTTGAAAAAAAACTTTTCACATCAACTTAATGAAAGTACTGAAGTTGCTTGCTAACTTGCTGACTTTTTGCTATTCTGTGTGATCAAATGGGAAGTGAGCAAAAAGCATTCCTGCTTCATTGTGAAGTACGGTGGGTCTCAAGAGGTAAAGTGCTGTCAAGATTGTTCAAGCTTCTTAAGGAAATAATATTGTTTTTGTTGGAAAATCACAATAGGTCAGAAATTTTTCTTTTTGATTTCCTTATTTCCTGTTCCTTGTTCTCCTCAATATTATTTTACACTTCTCACTTTACTGTTATTTGTATCGTGGCTCTTCTTCACATTACTTTCATCTTGTTTTTGACTTCTGGTTTCTTCATTATCTTTTAATATACTAGTTATTATTTTTATATCATGTATTTCAATTTTATTCCAGAGCCGATATCTTTTCGAGTATCTTCGCCAAATCCTCGCATCTGAGCCAAATACACTTAGATTTCTTAGTGTCCAAGGTTTACCCTCAATCCAATTTTCCATTAAGTTATGGGAAGTTTGCTGGAGTATAATCAAGAATAGTACCTCATTTTTTGTATATTCTTTCATTCGTTTACTCATATATTCTCCATTATTTCCTATCTTACTTAATGAACTTTTGTATCAAATTTAGTTTCAACCATTTTTATGTATTCTATTATCCAGTCTGACACTTAACTTTTGTGTTCCAGTGAAAATATTATAACATTATGAAGAAAGCATTCATCAAAATGTTTGTTTCCAATACCTTTTACACTTATGTCACGTTTTGTAGATTTCATCATGCTTTGATCTTCTAGTTTTTTAAATGTGTACTCATCGCCTCTCATTGTGGTTATTATTATCACATATGAATACAGATATATTGAATGTCATTTCTCTTATAGATATAGCTGAAAAATTTTTGAGTGACCTTACCTTTTAATTGTTCTGTATCTCCTTCATACAGCTTAGACAATTTTTCAAATATTTCATCATTTACCAGTACAGCTCATAATATGTGTTATGTATGTATGTACAAATGTATGTTTTTATATATTCATAATCATGAATACTACTCGGTACCTATGCGGTTTATAACCAAGTCCATAATTCTATATGCTTTTAAAGTTATTCCATTTATGTTACAGTTTCCAGAAAAGTTTTTTGTTCTAATGAATTTTCGTTTTTAGTTTCGTAATCCGAATTATTTATTTATACAGTGAAAAGTCTCGGACCTATAACTTGTTGTTTTTAGTATTATTAGAATAAAAATATCCTTTTTATTGTTATAACTTAATATATAGACAGATATGCAATAACCTAAACTGTCTAATATCACTAGGAGCCAACTTCACAGCGTACTAGCATGTTGCCATTTTAACTTTCAACACAAAAAATATTCTATGCAACGTTGTAAAATATTATTTTTGTGATAATACGTTGTCTAACTCTAAAGAATATTCTTTATACAATGGTTATACTATTATTACTCATATAGGTAAGACTCCTATATGGACAGTTGGTATTACATATATGTCTACATATTTTCATTTTATTTGTTTCAGATAGTTAAATCATCGTAATTATAGCGGTTTTATTTCGTGATGTACAACGCGAAAAATCGTTTTTTTCTTAAATATACGTAAAGATATCATCAATTGATGATTTCGATTGGTTAACGAGATAAACATTTCAAAGTGCTTAAATTTCAAAAGTCAACAATTGTCAAAAATATTTTTTTAAGTGAATGAAAGTAAGACGGTTAATAAGTGTTATTTGTATATTAAAATTGTAGAAGTTTTAAAATGCCGTCGACTTTGAGTAAAGAAACCAATTTGTATTACAAAAATTTGGTAGTGACAAAATTCAATAACTGGTTGAAAATGGTTAAGGAGAAGAAAAAACAAACTTATCAAAACCAAAACTCAACGGTATCGCTCCAAGCTCCAAAGGAGGAAAAAGATGCTAACGATACGAAGATTATCGTGACTCCTGCAGATAAGTTCGATGCATCACCACCAATGAACTGTAGCGACGCCAATTCCAAGGAAGTTCTAAACAGAAAAGATGCGAAAGAGGAGGAACATATGGATTTTTTGAACGAGAGCTTCTACGAGAAAATGAGATTACTTCAAGAATTCAGAAACGTCGGTCTCTACGTGTATTGCGACTCTTGCGATAAGTATAGACACCTGCCCGACGTGAAAGATCCCCTGGATCTACCTGACAAATGGTATTGTTGGATGAATCCAGATGGGAGGTATAATAGATGCGAAATCAAGGAACAATCGATCGACGATAAAGAAAAGGAGCTGATGATATTTAATAAATATAACGCGGGTAGCATCGTCTGGGCGAAAATCGAAGGTTATCCATGGTGGCCGGCTATGGTGGAAGATGATCCGGAAATCGAGAATTATTTTTGCTTGAAAGATTCCTTAGAACCGGTAAGTCTAATATTTCTCTTGGTTACTTTCATTAGGTTAGTGTTGTAAGTACCATTTTTTTAGTTCATGTCACGTACATGTATACAGGGTATACAGGGTGATTTGTTTACTTATTCCAATATTTCATTTGGAGTGGAAATCGAAATAAATTTCAAGTTACCTTAAATAGAGTGCGATTCTTTTTATCAACTGAAAATGGAGAGTGGGAAATTTGTAAACTAGTATACAGCTTTATTTTTTTTTAATTTGTAAATTTTGATGGCCATATACAGGGTGATTAATCGACTTTTTTTCGTAATATATTTTGATAAAATTCTTGAAACGACACAAGGTATTGGATCTATGGAGTTAGTTACACTGTGTATTGAGGGATAACGATTATTTTCAGACGCACTACCACGTGACATTTTTCGATTCCGACGCGGTGACTAGATCTTGGGTGAAGGCCGAAAATTTGAAACCGTTCTTGAAAAATATCGACGATAACCTTGTGCTGAACGATAAATTCAATAAACTCAAACTCAGGATGGACGTAGCCGTCAAACAGGCTAAAGAAGCCGTCGAAATGAAGCTGCTCGACAGACTGAAAAAGTACAGCTTCATATATAGATATGCGAAATCTTCGAGAAACACGAAGCGACAGAGATACGCGAGTGAGGATGGCGGCGGTAAACAAAAGAAACGCGCGAACTTGGGTGATGAGACGGAATCTTCGGCGGAAGACTACGAAGAAGAAGAAGAAGAGGAGCAAGAAGTAGAGGAGGATGAAGAAGAGAAGGAGGATGAAATATGAGGAGAATAGCAGAAAGATACTTTTGAGTGATGGTGTCGTGATTTGAAGGAAAAATGTTCGTTCTAATTTTTGATAAAAATTTGTTAATTTTCTCAATAAAGTTTGTTATAAAATCATTTTTTTTTTATTAATTTTATGCAAATCATTTTTTATGCTTAATTTCAACAGTTTCAGCCTTATCCTTAAATAAAAAAATAAAATTCACATATAACAGGGGAAACAAATAGAGATTAGAGAAATTAGAGTAGTCTGGGATACAGTTCTCACTCACCTCATCAACATTACAGAAGGAGCTGTTATTATACCGATACTCAATCGGTTCATCCTATACATGCCTCTATGGTTGGTAATAGTTTGAATGACACTGCCCCGCTGGTATACTTTCGAAAGCAAATATGCTTAATATGGATCCAGCTTGAAAAAGTATGTGGGACACTCCAATCGGGTTTCGGAATAACCACCACAAGGGAGCCCAAGTCGATAGTGACAACAATTTCAAACTGCTCATACAATAAAGGAGTGAACAGTATAAAATAGAACAACAATGAAATTGTATTAAAACATACATATAAAATAAACGAAGTAAAGCTAAATCCTAAAATATACACAGATCTTCTTTGAAATAAACAAATTTAGTTCTGTTTAGAGGTTGAGTAAATACAAAAAGATTATTATTATCTTTGGAATTTACATAATCTAAATATAACTCATTAAATACAGGGTGATTTTATATTCGACCGACAATGCTTTACCACAGAGAGATCTCAATAAATGATTCATTTTGATATAGGAATCTGAATCCTTACGTGGCCTAGTTGTTGAGACTGGAACATTTTTGTTTTAAATTGTCTGAATATTTTTAGTTGAAAAACTAATAACCTTTTATGGAACTAAAACGATCTTTCTTTTTTCTTAATTTCAAAAATTTCCCATTTTCTGAACAATTCTCTTGTTCATTGGCAAACAGAAACATCATCTAAATAGTTTTAGTTTGAAAATAACAAAGTATAAGACATCAATCAATACAAAATATAAGTCAAAGTTTTAAAATTTCTATACAAAATCTGTTGTAAAAAATTACTGAGCGTAACCCAGCAATTAAGTTGGCAAGGATGATTATGATGTCAAAAAAAAATGGTTACTTTTCAGATTCAAGTCATTTTGTGTAGTTTTACTTCTAATATAATAAAAGTATAGAAGAACCTGTATAAATTTCTTTTATTTATACTATAGAAGAAACGAATATTACAACAGATTATGGGCCCAGGCCAGATTTAATAAGCTTCAGTTAATTTCAAAGAAAAGTATAAAAGCTAACCTAAAAAATAAGGCGTGCCGGCTTGGCTTGTAAAGCAAATTAAAAGCAGAAATGGAATCTGAAAGTGTAAAGTTTACTTTCGCCAGATTAGACAAGAACAATTATCAAAATTGGAAATTTAGAATTAAAATGTTGCTTACACGAGAAGGAAATTGGTCTGTTGTAGAAGAGGCAATACCAAATGAACCATCTGTTGAATGGAAACGTAAAGATGAAAAAGCACAATCTACAATTTCATTAAGTATCGAAGACAATCAAATAGCACACATTTATAAATGCAAGAATGCGAAAGAAATGTGGAATGAACTGCAAAAGGTACATGAAAGAAATAATTTAAGTAACAAGTTGTATTTATTGAGGAAGCTGTATCAGTCTAGACTTGAAAATAAACCAATGCATGAATACATTAAAGAAATACTAGAATTAGTTGAAAGACTACGAGGAGTTGGTGAGACTATTAAGTATTTCCATGTAGCTGCATTATTGTTAGGTGGATTGCCAGAAAGTTATTCCACATTAGTAACAGCATTAGATGCTGGGCCAGATGATGAATTGACTCTTGAATATGTAAAGGGAAAACTAATGGATGAGTATAAAAGAAAAGAAGATACCAGTTCAACAGAGACGGCATTAAACACAAATAAAAAGTTTTCGAAGAAGATGAAAGAAAAAATAGAATGTTATTATTGTCATAGAAAAGGTCACTACAAAAAAGATTGTTTTTTCATGAAGAAAGACAGAAATAAGGGAAAGCAACATGCCAAAGTAACTGTTGAAGGTGATGAGTTGTCTGACTCAGTTTTTTGTTTCAATGTTTCCGGTAACAGTAAAAATAATCTAGAATGGTATATTGATTCAGGGGCTACAAGTCACAGGTCAAATAATCCAGAATTATTTATTAAATTGGACTATTCAAAGTTAAATAAAATTATAGTTGCAAATGGACAGGAAATGCAAGTCAAAGGTAAAGGTGATATTTTAGTAAAAACAGAAATTTCAGGTAAATGCATAAGTTTAAAATTTAAAGATGTTTTATTTGTACCTGAGCTAAGCAATAATCTGTTTTCGGTGTCTAAAATTACAAAAGCTGGTTATAACATAAAGTTTGATGATTGTAATTATATAGAAATTAATAATTCTATTATAGCCACAGGAAAATACTGTAATGGTTTATATAAATTAAACACGTTTTCAGAAAAAGTAAATATTGTAAAAATGTGTGAGGAAATGAATAATTATATACATACATGGCATAGACGTTTAGGTCACAGAAGCCCGGATGATATAAAAATGATAGTAAGTAAAGATTTAGCTATTGGCATAAAAATAAATGATTGTGGTCAGAAAAAACAATGTGTCACTTGTATTGAAGGTAAATTAATGAGGAAATCTTTTCCTAAAAAATCAGAAAGTAAGACGTTTAAAGTTCTTGATATAATCCATAGTGATATATGTGGACCTATGAGAACCCCTACTGTTGGTAAAAATAAATATTTTTTGACTTTAACTGATGATTTTTCAAGATATACCACACTTTATTTGTTAGAATCTAAAGATGAAGTATATATTAAACTAAAGGAATTCATTCTAGAAGTCAAAAATATTTTTGGGGTCTATCCAAAAACATTTAGAAGTGATAATGGAGGGGAATATACAGGGGTAGCTGTGCAGAAGCTACTCAAAAGTTTTGGTATAAGCTTTCAGTCGACTGCACCATATTGTCCAGAGCAAAATGGTGTGTCGGAGAGGAAAAATAGAACATTGATGGAATCGGCAAGGTGTATGTTATTAGATACTAATTTACCCCATAAATATTGGGGGGAAGCAGTAACAAATGCTAACTACATTTCTAATAGACTACATACTAAAAGTAAAGAAAAGACACCTTATGAGTTATGGATTGGAAAGAAACCTGATTTATCATATTTCATTACATTTGGTTCTCAGGCTTTTGTTTACATTCCAAAAGAAAAAAGATCTAAACTAGAGAAAAGAGCAAAAACAGGTATTATGGTGGGATACAGTGAAAATAGAAAAGCTTATAGAATTCTAGATACAGATACAGATAAAATTATTGTAAGTCGTAATATAAAATTTAATGAATTTCTGAATCAACCTTTTAAAAATATAAATAATTGTAAGGCTGAAACTAGCAACTCAGATCCTGATTCAGCAATTACTGTTGACCTACAAACATAAACTAAACCTGGAGTGGATGATAGTGACATAAATGAAGAAGGTGGAGGATCAAATAATAATATCAATGAAGAAGAAAATGAAATTCCAGAAGAAACTGGAGGTGAAAACTTTGAGGAAATTAATGATCAAGAAATTGTAACCAGATCAGGAAGGGTGTCAAAGAAAAGAAATTATGAAGGTTACATTTCATACAATGTGATGAATAAGGAAACTTATAATGAAATGCAAGATCCAAAGACCGTAGATGAAGCGATGTCAAGAAGTGACAGAAGAAATTGGGAAAAAGCAATGGAACGAGAGTACGAATCATTAATGAAAAATGAGGCATGGATTTTAGTAGACCGTCCATCAAACAAAAATGTTGTGCAAAATAAGTGGGTGTTTTGTTTAAAAAGGAATTCAAATAATGAAATACGATATAAAGCACGGCTAGTTGCAAAGGGTTTCACACAAACCTTTGGTATAGATTATTTTGAAACTTTTTCACCTGTAGTTAGATACTCTACAATAAGAATATTGTTTGCTTTATCTGTAGAATTAAGTTTAGATATTGACCACTTAGAAGTAGAAACTGCATTTTTAAACGGAAACTTGGAAGAAGAAATTTACATGGTGCAACCTGAGGGGTTTATTCTAAAAAATAATGAAAATAAAGTATGTTTATTAAAAAAGGCTATATATGGATTAAAGCAATCCTCCAGAATTTGGAATATTAAAGTAAAAAATGTCTTAAAAGACTTAGGTTTTCAGCAATCAAGTTTTGAACCATGTATATTTTTCCAAAACAAGGACAAATTTATAATTCTAGTGGCCCTTTATGTTGATGATTTTTTAATTTGTTCAAATTCCTCAGTTTTTAAAACCAACTTCAAACAGGAATTGTCAAAACAATTTAAAATTAAAGACTTGGGGCTAATCAAATATTTTTTAGGTTTAAATATTGATTTTGACAAACAAAACAATATGATTAAAGTTAATCAGAGGAACTATATTTTAGAATTATTAGAGCGTTTCAAGTTAGGTGATGCTAAAACTGTTTTGACTCCTATTGAAGTCGGTTTAAAATTGAAGCCATATTTGTTAGTGGTTTTTTAAATGAGTTTTGTGAGACTAAGCCCGTAATTCTTTTCAATGGCAGCCAAAGTGCACAAAAATTGTTAAAAAACCCTGTTTACCATAACAGAACTAAACATATAGACACTAAGTACCATTTTGTAAGGGAAGTAATTGAAAAAAAATTTGGTTGAAATTAAATACATGTCTACTGAAAAAATGGTAACAGATCTTTTAACAAAAGGGCTGCATAATCCCAAGCATATTTTTTGTACTAAAAATATTGGTCAAAATTAATTGCTGGTTTAAGGGGTAGTGTTGTAAAAAATTACTGAACGTTGTTAAGTTGGCAAGGATGATTATTATGTCAAGAAAAGATAAAAAAAAATGGTTACTTTCAGATTCAAGTCATTTTGTGTAGTTTTACTTCTAATATAATAAAAGTATAGAAGAACCTGTATAAATTTCTTTTATTTATACTATAGAAGAAACTAATATTACAACAAAATCTGTCACACTGGGATTTTCTAGAAAACCAAAATAACTTCACAATTTTCAATAATTATTTTGATTTAGTTACATATTCACTCAGAAGTTCAATCAAGACAGATAAAGTGTGTTAAGTAAATGGATTACAAAAACATTTGTGTGAAGATCAATTATAGAAACGAGCACTATTATACAAAATCAGAAACAATTTTTCTATATAGAGAAAATTCTAATTTCAAATTAACTTCTGTTAACAATGTGATTTTTAATTATAAGAAATTTTTTAATCAAGAAAAATGGCAAGTAACAAAAGCAGTTCTATACGATTCCCATTATATTATTATCGAAAAAATTTGAGAGCATTCATTTGCTATTTTTCAAAGAGCCCAAGTCTATAGTGACAACAATTTCAAGCTGCTCATACAATAAAGGAGTGAACAGTATAAAATAGAGCAACAATGAAATTGTATTAAAACATACATATAAAATAAACGAAGTAAGGCTAAATCCTAAAATATACACAGATCTTCTTTGAAATAAACAAATTTAGTTCTGTTTAGAGGTTGAGTAAATACAAAAAGATTATTATTATCTTTGGAATTTACATAATCTAAATATAACTCAGTAAATACAGGGTGATTTTATATTCGACCGACAATGCTTTACCACAGAGAGATCTCAATAAATGATTCATTTTGATATAGGAATCTGAATCCTTACGTGGCCTAGTTGTTGAAACTGGAGCATATTTTGTTTTAAATTGTCTGAATATTTCTAGTTGAAAAACTAATAACCTTTTATGGAACTAAAACGATCTTTCTTTTTCTTAATTTCAAAACTTTCCCATTTTCTGAACAATTCTCTTGTTCATTGGCAAACAGAAACATCATCTAAATAGTTTTAGTTTGAAAATAACAAGGTATAAGACATCAATCAATACAAAATATAAGTCAAAGTTTTAAAATTTCTATACAAAATCTGTCACACTGGGATTTTCTAGAAAACCAAAATAACTTTACAATTTTCAATAATTATTTTTGTCCGTACATTAAAATTAGGATTTAGTTACATATTCACTGAGAAGTTCAATCAAGACAGATAAAGTGTGTTAAGTAAATGGATTACAAAAACATTTGTGTGAAGATCAATTATAGAAACGAGCACTATTATACAAAATCAGAAACAATTTTTCTATATAGAGAAAATTCTAATTTCAAATTAACTTCTGTTAACAATGTGATTTTTAATTATAAGAAACAAAAGCAGTTCTATACGATTCCCATTATATTATTATCGAAAAAATTTGAGAGCATTCATTTGCTATTTTTCAAAGAGCATAAACTAGAAAATAATTATAATAATAATTTCAAATTGTTCACAGTATCCAGTATAAGATGAGTAATTATTGAACTTACCACTGAATTTTAGAGTTGTTCTAATTCAGTCAGAGTAATGATAATCTTTCCTTTAAGAAATAATCCTTTGATAATTTGCAGTTATTACAAATACCAAAATCAGTAGATATCTTATAAATCACTTCTTTCTGTAGTTTTTTGTATCTTTCGACCAAATGGATCAAATTACATATTTTCTTCAATACCTTTAGTGAGTTACTAATTCAATCAAATAACCATTTGATATCAAATTATACGTAGTAATATTTTGTTTGTTTTGTACAAATCACATAGAAACTAGAGGAGTACATCGAAAACGGCGTCAGACAGTATAATAGTAAGTGTGGTGGTAGCAGTAGGTAGTAGTAAATGCAGCACACAAATTGTCCTCGCGTACTTTATGAAATAATCAACACTTTTCCATTCAATCAAACGTTTATTCCATAATTGTATCCATTCGAGTTAAAGATCATTATTGGAGGTATCTTCGGTTCCATTTTCCAATTCTCCATACTTATACAATTCTAAATTAGGTATGATTGTATCAATCAAGTTCAGAAAGAAATCATTTTCATTTACGTTTCAAACGATAAGCATTCTCACATCTTATTTGAACGTTTTAGCTAGTCTCCCTTATAATCTATAATATCTCAACCAAGTCACATACAATCAAAACTTTTCAGAACAGTTCTCCATTACTCGTTTAGTTCGATTTGCACATATAATGTTTAATTTGTACAAAGTGATTAGATTGGTTAAATGGTAATTGCCTTAAAAATACTTATTTAAAAACAAGTGATAAGACAAAATTCATTTATTAATAATTTATAATAATAAACATCTCAATGCAAAACTTATTTTTATTAGGCTAGTTTAGAATTTTTAAAAGAAGTCCCTAAGAAGGCAAAACCGAACCATAAGTACATTGCTGATTATTTGAAATATGGTTTTTGTGGTTACTGACACAGATGACAACCTGCTACCTCAGTGTGTTTTATGTTTCGAAGTATTTACTGATGAGAGTATGAAACCTTCAAAACTGTAAAGACTTTTCACAAAAAAAAACATATGTATTTCTTTCAGTACAAAGAAAAAGAATTCTTAAAGTCAAACTCAATAACGAAAACATCAATTTCTGGTGAGAAAAATAGACAAGCTACATTTGCATCTTATCGCCTATTCATGTTGATAGCTAAAAAAGGAACAGAACACTCTGTAGGTTAGAATCTGAAGTTTCATTCACTGAGAAGGAAGCAAAAAAAAATCGGTCAAATTCACTATTACAGTTTAAATAAAACAAACTTTTCACTTCAACTTGATGGAAGTACTGAAGTTGCTGGCCAGGCTAATCTATTAGCCTTTGTTTTTTGTTTTCACATTACTTTCATCTTGTTTTTGACTAAAATTGACTAATAATTATAATAAATAAGCATATCCTCATTAAAAACCTATATGTTTGTCTCGAAGATTTGTTGGTACACGTGTATAGTAAATTTGTATTCAAATAAAACTAGTATTTGATATTATTTCTTTCAAACATTCTATGCTAGATAAAACAAAAACATAAATGAATACAGTTACGTAGCAATGTTGCCTAGCTTATATTTTTTCATAAACATTCTCGCCAAAATTATTTTCTTGATCTTTGTTTAGATCAATTGTGGGAAATATTGTCCATTAACCAAATTTAGTGAGAACTAGAGCCACATTCTTATTGGTTTTTAATAATATTACGATGTATAAATAAATATTTTTGAAACGTAACATGCATCCAGATAATAAACAAATAAATTGTAAAATTTGACAACATTGAGGTTTACTGTAAGTTGGCTTCAGTTATATTGCAACATGCCAGCTGGGTTAATGTTTTTTATACGTCCAAGGTCAAAGTAAACCAAAGTTTCAAACAAAGGAACTTCGGAATTCATTATAATGTTAGAAACGGAATTGGTATCTAGTTGGAAAACTTAAGTTTTGTTTAAGTTTTATATGTGAAGATTAAGTGAATGTAGTTTATGTAATGAAGTAAATTTTGACTGAAAATGTATAAATTTTTAAAATTTTGATTCTTATAGTAGGCATGTACAATTATTTTTCACATTTTCTACACCTTTAACTAAGTAATTTGATAAAAATACTCACGTATACAACACAATGTTTTATGTTGATGAATATGCTTTTAAGGTGTTGGCAAGTGTTTGAATATCTTTTTTAATAATTAGTATAGGCACTACACCAATACTGGAAGTAGTTTACAAATAATTTATTTTTAGGTAAAGGAGCGTGATTTCTCATTTACCAAAATGGCCTCTAATAAAAAAGAATTGTATGTACTCTAACATATTTACTAATTTCGCTATGGTAGCTTGATCTGAACTGGGCCTGGAAATTTGTAGTGTAACGTCTGTGAATGTCAAGTTACAAAAAAAGAATTATATTATTGAAGTAGCAACAAGAGAACAGCATCTACCCGGCTTTGAAGATTTTTGCAGTGATTCTATCATTTAGGAAATATTTTTGGAAATTTGATAAAACAATCCCCAACAACACATTTTTTTTTTTAAATATTTACCTGTATATAATGATTGATATAATAGGAGCGTTTGAATGAATTCACATGGGGACCTTTAGTAGTTTTGGAGTACCTACCTTATGGAATTGCAAGATAAAGATCATTCAAATGAACTGTGGTATTTCTGCACAATAAATAAATGATAGAAAAGATCCTCGTATTGTTCTGACACATCTTACTTGTTTTATTCATATTTCTGAGGTAAGAAAATAAAATATTGAGTAATTTTTGATTGGTTTGATTTAAAGAGACTCCACCCCAATTGTGAAGAATAAGTAACTTGTAGTTTACAATGAATTGTTGAAAAATGTTGCCAGTGAGTTGATATTTGTCTAAATATTAATATTTTTCTAATAAATTTACTCTTAATCAAAATAATTAGTAGTTGCTCATCAATATTTGATATTAAATCATATATTTTGTTAAGTATTTTAGGTGACTTCCTTTGAAAATCTCAAACTAGTCTGAAAAAAAATAACCTTAGCAATGTCATGTTTCCATCAAATTATTGTCTTTACCAGTTTTTGAATAAGAACTTTCAAGTCACTTCCCATTTCATCACTTTGTACAAATTCAACACTATATCTGCCAATGAAACTGAATGAGTAATGAAGAATTTTCCTGAAAAGTCCTGTATGCATATGACTTGGTTAGTGTAAATTTAGCTTAGGGAATACATTGTAATGCAACTTAATGGTTTACTGCACTCCATGTCTAAGGTATTTTAGAGTTGTTGAATATTGAAGAAACATGTTTGTTTGAATTGGGTGAGGTAATGCCATTTCTACTGATACATACCCACACACTTTTGTTTTGTTTTTTTAGCTTCTCAACAACCAGTTGAAAGTATATTGTTATCAAGTCATTCTAATGGAAGCAAAAACGTTGAGAGAACGAAAAGGGAACAGTATTCTTTTCAAAACAAGTCCTAAACATCAAAATGTAGGCTTACAGCTGTCCTGTGGAAGGTATCTATTTTATATTAATTATATGTATAAAGAATTTTGAGGGGACCACATTTCTAAATGTTTTCGCACATTTGTTCTTAGCTTTTCAACTCTCTGTCATCCTTTACTGTTACGAGATATATAGAATAATTGTAGATAAGTATAATTTTGAATATGCCTCTTTTTGTTACTCCTTTTAATTTTGTTGGTACATGTCTTCTTTTTCACCCGATGTATTTTTTATAGATTATCTTCTAAAGCAGAAGATCAAAATTCATTATTTTCATTATTAAAATGGAGTTTATCACTCCACTCTATCATAATCCTTTTTTTTTTTCATGTTTAAAACTCATCGGATTGATTCCTTATCATATATAGCTGTCATAACAAATCCTGATCTCATTTTTTACATTGCTGACTTGCTGTACTATTATGACAAAAACTTTTTGTAAATTACTGACATCCAACCCAATTTTACTTAGAAAATTGTTGAATTGTTAAACAAGATATTTTCTAAAGCGACTCATTTCTTCAATAATTCACTTTATTTTCTTCATTTTCCTGATTTTCATGTCTCTTCTTATTTTAACTCATGCAAGAAGTTATAACTTCATAACTTTCACAGTATGTATTATATCTTAAATATTCATATTATTACAACAATTCATGCGTTTAAAAAAAAGTAAAGGTGATATGCAGCTTTTGTTTTTTTATAAACATCGCTAGAGTGTAGATTTTCTAATGATATATAATTTTTTTCGATATCTTTTTGCTAACCAGAGTTGTAATTGGACCATTTCGACGAAATTCCAAGTTGCATGATTTGCGAAATTTATCAGTGTAAAGGTGGAAACAATGTAACGGCTTTTTGTGATGGTTATTGAGCAGCTGTTCCTCTTTATTTATCGAGAACAGATATTAATACATATTTCCATAATGCAGGTACTACAGATGAATTTCTTCTAAATTTTAATGATTTATTTAATATACTTAAATCTCGTAATAGATTGGCAAAATAAATATTTTAAAAATCACTTAGCTCACGAACAAATTATTATTATTATATATTTGTAGTAATGTGAAGAGCCATGATGAGGAAAATGATGCTGAAAAGAAGTAAGAATGCTTATCGTTTGAAACGTATATGAGCATGATTTCTTTCTGGACTTGAATGGTACAATCATACATAATTTCGAATTGTATAAGTATGAAGAAGAATTGGAAAATGGAGTCGTAGATACCTTCAATAATGATCTCAAATCTGAATGGATATAATTATAGAATAAACGGTTGATTGGATTGCATAGTGACAAATTGTGAAGTGTCAAATAAGCATTAAGAAAACGAATGACAATATCTGGCTGGCGGGAGGCGCTAGTGTCTATAGAATTGAATTTAATTAGGCATCTGGCCAGCAGGGTGCGCTAGTGTCTATGGAACCGTGTTTAGTTTGGCGTCTGGCCGGCAGGGGCTCTACTGTCTATGGAATCGTATTTAATTTGGCGTTTGACCGGCAGGAGGCGCTTGTGTCTATGGAACCTTGTTTAGTTTGGCGTCTATGGAACCGTATTTAGTTTGGTGTCTAATTGGCGGGGGCGCTAGTGTGTATAGAAATTGAACACAAAGAGAATTTTTATTTAGTTTAACTTGCGGCCGCTAAGTACTTTCAGTTCGACTATTCCTCGCTAGATGGCGCTAGTTCGTGTTTTAGTTTATCGTTTGGACGGCAGAGGGCGGCAGTGTGTATAGAATCGTGTTTAGTTTGACGTCCGGCCGGCAGAGGGCGCTAGTGTCTATAGAATCGGGTCTAGTTTGGCGTCTGACCGACAGGAGGAGCTGGTGTGTATAGAAATCGAACACAAATAGTATTTTTATCAAGATCAACTTGCAGCCGCTAGGTACTTCCAGTTTGACTATTCCTCGCCAGATGGCGTAAGTTCGTGTTTGGTTAGTTTGGCGATCGGTCAATAGAAACGTGTTTAATTTGACGTTTGGCTAGCGGGAGGCGCTAGTGTCTATGGAATCTTGTTTAGTTTGGCGTTTGGCCGGCAGAGGTCGCTGGTGTCTACAGAATCGTATTTAATTTGGCGTTTTGCTAGCGAGAGGCGCTTTTGTTTATGGAACCGTGCTTAATTTGGAGTCTAGCCGGTAGGGGGCGCTAGTAACTATAGAATCGTATTTTAGTTTGGCGATTTGTTGAAATAGATTTATATGTCTATAGAATCGTGTTTAATTTGACTTTTGACTAGTGGGAGGCACTAGTGTCTATGGAATCTTGTTTAGTTTGGCGTCTGGCCGGCAGAGGTAACTGATGTCTACAGAATCGTACTTAATTTTGCGTTTTGCTAGCGAGAGGCGCTTTTGTTTATGGAACTGTGCTTAATTTGGCGTCTGGCCGGTAGGGGGCGCTAGTAACTATAGAATCGTATTTTAGTTTGGCGATTTGTTGAAATAGATTTATATGTCGTGTTTAATTTGAATTTTGGCTAGCAGGAGGCGCCAGTGTTTATGGGAATTTGTTTAGTTTGGCGTTTGACTCGCTGGGGGCGCTACTGTCTATGGAATCGTGTTTAATTTGGAGATATATTTTACGCTATTTTTCAAGACAACATGTCACTTCTTTCGTCGTGGTTTATTTTGTTGGGTAAAGCCACACAAATTTGGAAAAGTCATCAACTACCACAAAAATGTACATTTTTTTTGTTGATTTCATTGGTCCTAATTGGTCGACGTGATACCTCTCTAGCGGATCTTTTTTATTCTATAATTTACAAGGTATACAGTTATTTTTAATCGTTTCTATTTTGTATTTTAGTCTTGGTATGTAAAATTCCTTGTTTACTAATTCTTCTGTTTGTTTCTTTCAAAAATTTCCTGTCTCGTGGACTTTTATTATTATTTTTTGTTCTTTGTTGTTCATGTTGTTTGGAATGACAAGTAATTTTAATCCATTATCGTATTTATACAATATATCATGCTCTAAATAAAAATCTTCATAGTCTTCTGTAGTCAATATCCTTTTTATTACCATTTGTGTACCTCGGTTCGGCCATCCTTTTTTCTCACTAGTCCAATAGGACTAGCGAAATCCGAAAAACTCGGTTTGATTATTACATCTTTTAACCATTCCTCTATCTGTCTATCTACTTCTTCTTTTTCGAATGCCGATAGTCTTCTTGGTCGCTAATAAATCGGTTCTTCGCTTTTCAGTACAATTTTCACCTCAATATTCGTTGTCTTCGCTTTGAGTGGTTTGTAGTTTTCTATTAATTTCTTCACTTCCTGCCTATTGAACCACGGAAAAGCATGTAGCGCCTAACGAGTTCTCCACGGTTCGCATTCTTTAGAAAAACAAATGTAAAACTTTTATAACTTTGAGTTTTGCATACTTAATGTTGTGACCAATTCTACCTACACAACTTAACGTTGTCATGATTGATTCTACGCAAAATATATAAAATTTGAAAAAAAATAGAAGAAAATAACTCTTTGTCTTTCGTTTATTAAAACTTAATCCTGTACTTTTCTACTCAGAAAACAAATATGCTATATAAAAAAATATCTCGTTTTTACAGCAAAGGAAAAACCAAATTATCCTCAAAAATGTCCGTTACAATCAATACAATATAAACTTATTATTCACCTTAGCTACAGAAAATATTTTGTAATTCAGATAAACTAATTGAATTTCGATAATTCTAGTTTGTACAAATGTATTCTGCCCTTTTTTTATACAAGTATTGTTAGAATGTATCTAAAAAAAATTTGCAGCCTTCCGCCACTGATCACTAGTTCGTGGACTTCGAAAAATACTTCTCACATCAGGCTTCCTCCAGATTTAAACTGGCAATTTCACTTATTTCCGATTCCAGTAACCTCGAGTAGATCAGCTCGGAATATGAACAGTGTAGTCTTCTTCAAATTAGCAGATTTCTCGTAACACTTTATTTTACAATGTTCTGCTGTAGCGTACAGCTCCAAAGACCATTTTAACCACGGAAAGTCTATTAGAAGAGCAATCACAAAGTGAATGTAGTGGAAAAGCCAGTCCTTCATCAAGTGGATTTGAGGATAACTTTGTGAATGAAGAGGTAAGATGAAAATACCAATTTTTAATATAATAATTTCTAAATTTGTCTGTAGGAAAATGTTGCATCTGGTGATCTGATAGAAAAAACCAATCGCGATCAAGTAGAATATACGGATACAGAAAAAAAATAGCAGAATAAATAATAAATGAAATTAGTGATTCTAGAACTACTGAGAATATTTACAATACTCCATCTATTAGTATAACAACCAATAATATGAGTAGTTCAATTGAATCTTCGCCAAATTGGACATTGATCTCTGATTCTTCACATTCGCAACCAGATTTTGAGAAATTAGGATAATACAATTGGATTATCTATGGAAACTCTAGTTCGAAATACACTTTGATTAGATAATGTTCGCCAAAAGCTCCAGGATTAGAATGTTCTATGACTTTGTTCAATAACCGTCGATGAGATCCGGGTATTTAAATTTCCATAGATAGTGAATATTCATATCATTAAATTTGTAATTTGGATTGTAAATAAAGTGAATTTGACTTATATTTTGGATTGATTGATGTCTTATACCTTTTTATTTTCAAACTAAAACTATTTAGATGATGTTTCTATTTGCCATTGAATAGTAGAATTTTTCAGAAAATGGGAAAGTTTTGAAATTAAGAAAAGTTACTTCACACACTGACGCTAAATATTCATAGGTTTCTTCAAGATTTTTGCCAACAAAAACCGTTTCGCAGATTGCACCTCAATTAAGCTTATTCCAATTATTAATTGGTGGTTTCATGTTGTGTCCAAAACGTATTATATAGAAGATGAAATTATAGATGCAACTGGGAGTTGTTTCGGCCAAGGGAATTTCACAGTATATCTAGCTTCAGAATTTGCGCCGAAGTAAATCGAATCGAAAAGTGGAATAGTTAAGAAAGTCCATACCAGAATTTCCAAGATTTAACTTCTTGTAGTATACAGCAACTGTCTATATCTCCGATTGAATTGAACCAGGTAAATATAGTTCAAAGTCACTGTGTAAAACAAGGTGTATAGAAATGCTCCAAGCTGTGTTGACCTTAATGAAACAACTTCCTGCACTCCCCGCTCTTCTAGAAGCTCTTGATAGTTCAACTGAAGGTAGAGGAAGTAATGAATGTGCTTTCCTGCTCTCTAGTCTCTCGTAAAAGTTTTCATTCAGTGTCTTAGTTCTGTCTGAGACACTTGGAATAACTTTACCTTCAACTCCAAGCGGAGTACATGGATGTGCACGTAGCTTCTCAACTCAGATACAGAAAATTCTTTTATACGTTACATCTACAACTTTTCTTGAAATAGGGTGTCCAGTAAAAATTAAAAATCAAGTACTAGTCTCCTCTCGATTTTTCCAGGTTGGTTTTTACATTTTCCCAGTCGAAATTTCGTTAATTTACTATCACCCTTCTATTATGATGAATATTAATTTTAGAAAATACAAGTATAATACAACAACCAAATTTTTTTAGTTTAAATAATTCTTCGCTCACTGCTGTTTTTGAGAGTCTCCAAAAATTTTCTATCTATTCTTTTTATGATACGCAACAATATTCTACCCTAAATGTTGAAATTCTTTGATTTGTGCATCGAAATTACGCGAAAAAAATTGCTATTTTCAAGTTGTTTTATTGGAATTTATTGAAAAATAAATAAAATTGATTGACTTGGACATAAGAAACATTCTCAGCTTGACAGTTGAACAATGAGTTTAGTCATATTTATGAAATTTTTGTGCCAAATGGAATTGGGCATCAAATTGACGGAAAGGGGCATAAACATGTTTGGCTCTGCGGTCAACGCTTTAAGACAATATAATTGAATTTTTCTTTGAAATTTAAGGAAAAGGCATGAAAATGATAAAATTTGGCATAATGATTTGCATAAAACTAATGGGAAAATAGGATTTTTTAACAAACTTTATTGAGAAAATTACAAATTTTTATCAAAAATTAGAACGGAAATTTGAATTCCAATAGAAAATTTTTTAAAAATCACGACACCGCCATTCAAAAGTATCTTTCTGCTATTCTCCATATACTTCGACCTCCTTCTCTTCTTCATACTCCTCTACTTCTTATTCGTAGTCTTCGTTTGATTGGATTGCACTGTGACAAATTGACAAGTGTAAAAGGAGCATTAAGAAAACAAATGGCAATACCAATACTGACAACTCCACATCAGATAATACTTCGAATGGCTAATGAAGATGCTAATAGAAAACAAAATGGGGAAAGTGAATCGAATAATAGAGGTAAATATATAAATACAATAAATATATGTAAAAACTTATGGTATACATGTTGATTGGTTGATTGTACAATGAATCGAAACTGAGGTCATTCAGACAGCTGACGAAAATTTGTTGATTGAACATATTACAAAAGTAAAAGTCCTTAAAAGATACTATGAAGATAAGAAGAATATTCACATTGAGAAATCCAAGACATGTACTACTATTACCACACTTACTATTACACTGTCTGACGCCTGTTTGGATGTTCTCCGTTAGTCTCTATTGTTTTGTACAAAACAAAAAAATATTACCGAGTATAATTTCATTTAAGATAGTCAGTTGATTGAATTAGTAAACTCATTCTGGCATTGAACAAAATATGTACTTTAATCCATTTGGACTATTTCTTGAAAGAAAGACTACTATTACTCAGATTGAATTAGAACAACTTCCAAATTCAGTGGTAAGTTCAATAATTACTCATCTTTTACTGGATACTGTGGACAATTTGAATCTTGGTATCTCTTAAATAAATCCCAACAAATCATATGATTTTATATAAAACCCCGTAGTTATGAAAAAACTACTTTCGAGTAGATAAACTCAAATATTTGAGATCACTAAAATCCTTTTCGTAGAAAATATGTATTGTTTTAATTTTTGTTTCCGCTCTAACTCCTTCATCATTTCCAAGTCGAACAACATTACTAACTAATTAAACAATACGATAGGATCGGGAAATATAAAAAGCTTTTCTTAGATGATGAGATGTTTAAAAAATGTTTTTAAAGAATTTGAATTTTATCTGTCCCCACTTTCATGAATAAATTCAAGGCATTTTTTTTGTAAATTAGTTTTTCCTTGTCCTTGCAAATTGAAGTACCCAATAGGTCCATGTATTCATGTTTGTTTCCTGTTTGTATTTTTTATTGGAACCTCAATATCAGTGACATTATTAGAACATTTTTCTTATTGGTTATAAGAGAGTCTCACTCTTGGAAGCACTTACAGTTTCGGATGATTGTAATAATTCAATTTAGGAAAATTTAGATGAAGCGTCTCTTTCATGCATTGTTGTAAAATACAGAATATTCAATAAATATGCACGAATATGATTTACACAAGCTAAATGCTTTTAAGACGTTGGCAATATCTAATACTAATGAATGAATCACCTCTTCCCAAATAGTAATTAAAAAGCCAGATCGATGACTCCATCACTTTTTGATTTTCCCACCTGCCAACTGAAACGGCAACACTGTACATGTCAAAATACAGTGTTGCTTTATTACTATATCTATACACCAAAAAATTGCTAACAATAATTTATTCAAACTGCTCAAGTTATTTAAACAACTTTTTTTATAAACATTAAATATATTGATTAAATCTGAATTAACTAACTGTCAAAAAAGACCTCTCGCGTGAAGAACAGCAATGCCACGGAGGTAAACGTATCAATAGTTTTGGAGCTCAACAAGATTTGAAATTTTTATAAAAAAATTCATGTATATCTTATATGAATGAATAATCTACATACCTTCAATTTCAAACACATATATAAACATTTTTCTTCAAAACAATTAGAAAACACAATTAAGATTTTTATTTCAACAAAGGGTTTGTGATAACCTTTTCAGAATGTAAATAAATGATTCTGTTAATGTAAAACGGTCGGTTAAACTTACATTCTGGTCCACATTTCTTAGAAGCACATTTTAAGCATTCTCCAAAGCAACCATGGCATCTTAAATTCAAGCAGTTACAAAGATCCATTTCTGATTTATTTTCATAAGATGTTGACGGCATTGCTGCATCAAACGGGATTGATGTTCTTCGTGGAAGAATATCGTTATTTTTCTTCAATTTGTACACTACTTGCGGAACCACATCGAAATGGTTTTTTTCATTTACTTCAATCTGTGACTTATACTGATTCATCATTCATTTATATCAGTTTGTGGATAATTTTGACTGGATGCTGTAGGTCTGACGGATTTAAATCGGATTAATCTTTTTCTTGAAAGCATCTTGTAAGATTTTCAGTTTGTGGTTTTGTTGTAAGTGGGTGTAGATATGGAGGGCTAACGTTTTAATGCAGTTCTCTGACTCCTCTGGATAATAGCGGGATTGCGGAATTATACCGAGGAATCTTAACTAGACATAATACGGTATTAAATTGGATTTATGTTCCTAGTTGAAGGTTATCGTTGTATTTCCCAATCTGCACAATAGTCTTTTCTCTATGAATGTTGTTAGACTGGTAGCTTCGAATCGAAATGGTTTTTCTTCATTTATTTCAGTTGCTGTCTCATTTTTACACGATTTTTGTAAACTTGTGGTTTAACAGTAAACCTCAATGTTGTCAAATATTTATTTATAAATCGTAATATAATTAAAATCATTATGATCTGGCTTCAGTTCTCACTAAATTTGGTTAATGGGCAATATTTTCCACAATTAATCTAAACAAAAATAATTTCAAGACCAAGAAAATAATTTTGTTTTCGGGCAAAAAGTTATGTTAAATTTGGGGTTAATAAGCCGGGTACTTCTTGGCAGTGTTTAGGTTCAACATCTGAAAGGTATTTATTGTCTGTTGGAAAAATGTTGTTAATGCATACTTATTGCAGATTTTGTAGTTTACATCAGTCTGAAAGATTCGATTCATCCAAATTTTTAGAAATTTAATTATTTCACTCACCTGAAACTTCTTCTTCTGCTTCTGAAAGTATGAATAACTCTTGTAACCAACAAGAAAAATGTTCTTATAATGTTATTGGTATCAAGGTTCCAACAAAATTAGAAACTTTGCAGGAAATCTCAGAAGTTCTGATTTTGATACACTGATGAAGGCCAAGAGAAAATATGAGTATTCTGAAAAATAGAGTGGTTCTTCAAAGAAAATCTCTCTTCAAATTAAATTCGAAATCTGTGAAAAAATAGGTTTTAAGGAAATTATTGATAAATTTGCCACTCAGAAAGCAAGAAAGATTATTTTATAATTAGGTGATTATAATGATTAGGTACCTAGTCTGTAAACTGTAGAACAACTGATTGATATACATACTTTTCGTTGAGTATTGAGTTGGTACTTTTTTATGCAAAGGTGATAATATTGTATGTTTTTTATTTTGATAAAGTATTTTGTTGATATTATATAAGCTGGCCAAAAAAATAATGTTTTCAAATTTTATTTGCATTTTTACTCATGAATCACTTCTTCACAACGATTGTGATGTAGTAATATGATAAAAATACGTGACTATCTGATGTATTTTTCCCTAAAAACTCAAAAATAATAAAAACTGCAGCATAACAATAAATTTAAAGGCATTTGACCTTGAACAGAAAAAGAATTTAGCCAGCGGCGGTTGATAATACAGTGAAGATTGTAAATTTCATTAAGTCGCAGCCTAAGCAATACCGACTTTTTGCCATTCTGTGCGATGAAATGAGTGAAAGTGCTGTCAAGATTGTTTGGGCTTGTTCATGAAATATGATTGTTTTTGTTGTAAAATTACGCGATGGGGCATAATTTTATCTTCTTTATTTCCTTATTTCTTGTTCTTTCTTTCTTCATTTTACACTTTTGACTTTTCTGTTTCTTGTTTTTTGTTTTCAGCATCATTTTCCTAATCATGGCTCTTCTTCACATTACTTTCAAATTGTTTTTGACTACTGCTTTCCTCATAATAATATTATAAGTCAAAATATATATTATTCTAGTATCCTATTCTGTAGAGTTTTGTAAGTAACTAATTTAACCATATGACTGGAATGGGGAAATATAAAAAGCTTTACTAAAAATTGAAACTAAGACTAATATATCACTTGAACAATATCTAAACACTCAAAAATATTTCACTCCAACAAATCTATTCAAAATGCTTTTTTAGTATTTAGTAAACAAAGGCAGCCATTTTGCTTAGCTTATATATTTTCATAAACTTTTTCATCAAAATTAGTTTCTTGTTCTTGAAAATATTTTTATTTAGGAAAATAATAAAAAATAAACCTCCAAGGAAAAAATCATGTCTAGTTAAGACGTATCAGTATAATTCCGCAATACCGTCAATATCCAGTGGAGTCAGAGCACTGAATGAAAACGTTAGCCCTCCAAAAAAGAAGTAAGATTTGATCTCGAAAATATATGTATATTCACTTACAACAAAACCACAAACTGAAAAATCTTACAAGATGCTTTCAAGAAAAACATTAATCCGATTTAAATCCTTCAGACCTACAGCATCCAGTCAAAATTCTCCACAAACTGATATAAATAGAGAAAGATCATGGCGACTTGATTCCGCAAGTCTACCGACATCGAATCTGTATAAGATACCGATTGAAATAAATGAAGAAAACCATTTCGATATGGTTCCGCAAGCCTATTACCATTCAGAGACAGTAGTGTACAAATTGAAGAAAAATAACGATATTGCCGTCAACATCTTATGAAAATAAATCAAAAATGGGTCTTTGTAACTGCTTGAATTTAAGATGCCATGGTTGCTTTGGAGAATGCTTAAAATGTGCTTCTAAGAAATGTGGACCAGAATGTAAGTTTAACCGACCGTTTTACATTAACAGAATCATTTATTTACATTCTGAAAAGGTTATCACAAACCCTTTGGTGAAATAAAAATCTTAATTGTGTTTTTTAATTGTTTTGAAGAAAAATGTTTATATATGTGTTTGAAATTGAAGGTATGTAGATTATTCATTCATATAAGATATACATGAATTTTTTTATAAAAATTTCAAACCTCGTTGAGCTCCAAAACTATTGATACGTTTACCTCCGTGTCCTTGCTGTTAATAAAAAAAGTTGTTTAAATAACTTAAGCAGATTGAATAAATTATTGTTAGTAATTTTTTCTTGTATAGATATAGTAATAATAGTAATAAAACAACACTGCCTATTGACATTTGCAGTGTTGCCGTTTCAGTTGGGAGGCGGGAAATTCAAACAAGAAAAGCCTTTTACATTAGCCTACAGAATGTTGTTATTGAGTAGAGAGTGAGTTTACTAATTCAATCAACTGATGATCTTGAATCAAATTATACTCGGTAATATTTTTTTGTTATGTACAAAACACATAGAGACTAATGGAGAACATTGAAACAGGTGTCAGACAGTGTAAAAGTGAGTGTGGTAATAGTAGTACATGTCTTGGATTTCTCAATGTGAATATTCTTCTAGTATCTTTAAAGGACTTTTACTTTTGTCAATTGTCCATTTAACAAATTTTGGGCAGCTGTGTGTATGTCCTCAGTGACGATTCATTGTACAATCAACCAATCAATATGTACATCATAAGTTTTTACATATATTTATTGTAATTAAATAATTACCTCTATTATTCAATTCACTTTCCCCATTTTGTATTCTATAAGCATCTTCATTAGCCATTTGAAAGTATTATCTGATGTTGAATTTTCAATATTGCCAATCATTTCCTTAATGCTTCTTTGAAACTTCTCAATTTGTTACTGTGCAATCCAATCAAACGTTCTTTCCATAATTGCATCCATTCAGGTTTGAGTTTAATATTGTAGGTATCTTCGGTTCCATTTTCCATTTCTTCACACCTATACAATTCGAAATTATGTATGATTGTAACATTCAAGTTCAGTTCAAATGATAAGCATTCTCACCTCTTATTCGAACTTATTCTTAAAGTCACACTCACTAATGAAAACATCAATTTGTGGTGAGCAAAATAGACAAGCTACAATTGCATCATATCGCCTATTCATATTGACAGCTAGCTAAAAAAGGATCAGAACACTCTTTAGGATAGAATCTGAAGATTCATTCACTGAAAAGAAAATAAAAAAATCGCTCAATTTCACAGTTACAGTTTTGAAAAAAAACTTTTCACATCAACTTAATGAAAGTACTGAAGTTGCTTGCTAACTTGCTGACTTTTTGCTATTCTGTGTGATCAAATGGGAAGTGAGCAAAAAGCATTCCTGCTTCATTGTGAAGTACGGTGGGTCTCAAGAGGTAAAGTGCTGTCAAGATTGTTCAAGCTTCTTAAGGAAATAATATTGTTTTTGTTGGAAAATCACAATAGGTCAGAAATTTTTCTTTTTGATTTCCTTATTTCCTGTTCCTTGTTCTCCTCAATATTATTTTACACTTCTCACTTTACTGTTATTTGTTCTTTGTTTTCAACATCATTTTCCTCATCGTGGCTCTTCTTCACATTACTTTCATCTTGTTTTTGACTTCTGGTTTCTTCATTATCTTTTAATATACTAGTTATTATTTTTATATCATGTATTTCAATTTTATTCCAGAGCCGATATCTTTTCGAGTATCTTCGCCAAATCCTCGCATCTGAGCCAAATACACTTAGATTTCTTAGTGTCCAAGGTTTACCCTCAATCCAATTTTCCATTAAGTTATGGGAAGTTTGCTGGAGTATAATCAAGAATAGTACCTCATTTTTTGTATATTCTTTCATTCGTTTACTCGTATATTCTCCATTATTTCCTATCTTACTTAATGAACTTTTGTATCAAATTTAGTTTCAACCATTTTTATGTATTCTATTATCCAGTCTGACACTTAACTTTTGTGTTCCAGTGAAAATATTATAACATTCTGAAGAAAGCATTCATCAAAATGTTTGTTTCCAATACCTTTTACACTTATGTCACGTTTTGTAGATTTCATCATGCTTTGATCTTCTAGTTTTTTAAATGTGTACTCATCGCCTCTCATTGTGGTTATTATTATCACTTATGAATACAGATATATTGAATGTCATTTCTCTTATAGATATAGCTGAAAAATTTTTGAGTGACCTTACCTTTTAATTGTTCTGTATCTCCTTCATACAGCTTAGACAATTTTTCAAATATTTCATCATTTACCAGTACAGCTCATAATATGTGTTATGTATGTATGTACAAATGTATGTTTTTATATATTCATAATCATGAATACTACTCGGTACCTATGCGGTTTATAACCAAGTCCATAATTCTATATGCTTTTAAAGTTATTCCATTTATGTTACAGTTTCCAGAAAAGTTTTTTGTTCTAATGAATTTTCGTTTTTAGTTTCGTAATCCGAATTATTTATTTATACAGTGAAAAGTCTCGGACCTATAACTTGTTGTTTTTAGTATTATTAGAATAAAAATATCCTTTTTATTGTTATAACTTAATATATAGACAGATATGCAATAACCTAAACTGTCTAATATCACTAGGAGCCAACTTCACAGCGTACTAGCATGTTGCCATTTTAACTTTCAACACAAAAAATATTCTATGCAACGTTGTAAAATATTATTTTTGTGATAATACGTTGTCTAACTCTAAAGAATATTCTTTATACAATGGTTATATTATTATTACTCATATAGGTAAGACTCCTATATGGACAGTTGGTATTACATATATGTCTACATATTTTCATTTTATTTGTTTCAGATAGTTAAATCATCGTAATTATAGCGGTTTTATTTCGTGATGTACAACGCGAAAAATCGTTTTTTTCTTAAATATACGTAAAGATATCATCAATTGATGATTTCGATTGGTTAACGAGATAAACATTTCAAAGTGCTTAAATTTCAAAAGTCAACAATTGTCAAAAATATTTTTTTAAGTGAATGAAAGTAAGACGGTTAATAAGTGTTATTTGTATATTAAAATTGTAGAAGTTTTAAAATGCCGTCGACTTTGAGTAAAGAAACCAATTTGTATTACAAAAATTTGGTAGTGACAAAATTCAATAACTGGTTGAAAATGGTTAAGGAGAAGAAAAAACAAACTTATCAAAACCAAAACTCAACGGTATCGCTCCAAGCTCCAAAGGAGGAAAAAGATGCTAACGATACGAAGATTATCGTGACTCCTGCAGATAAGTTCGATGCATCACCACCAATGAACTGTAGCGACGCCAATTCCAAGGAAGTTCTAAACAGAAAAGATGCGAAAGAGGAGGAACATATGGATTTTTTGAACGAGAGCTTCTACGAGAAAATGAGATTACTTCAAGAATTCAGAAACGTCGGTCTCTACGTGTATTGCGACTCTTGCGATAAGTATAGATACCTGCCCGACGTGAAAGATCCCCTGGATCTACCTGACAAATGGTATTGTTGGATGAATCCAGATGGGAGGTATAATAGATGCGAAATCAAGGAACAATCGATCGACGATAAAGAAAAGGAGCTGATGATATTTAATAAATATAACGCGGGTAGCATCGTCTGGGCGAAAATCGAAGGTTATCCATGGTGGCCGGCTATGGTGGAAGATGATCCGGAAATCGAGAAATATTTTTGCTTGAAAGATTCCTTAGAACCGGTAAGTCTAATATTTCTCTTGGTTACTTTCATTAGGTTAGTGTTGTAAGTACCATTTTTTTAGTTCATGTCACGTACATGTATACAGGGAATATAGGGTGATTTGTTTACTTATTCCAATATTTCATTTGGAGTGGAAATCGAAATAAATTTCAAGTTACCTTAAATAGAGTGCGATTCTTTTTATCAACTGAAAATGGAGAGTGGGAAATTTGTAAACTAGTATACAGCTTTATATTTTTTTAATTTGTAAATTTTGATGGCCATATACAAGGTGATTAATCGACTTTTTTTCGTAATATATTTTGATAAAATTCTTGAAACGACACAAGGTATTGGATCTATGGAGTTAGTTACACTGTGTATTGAGGGATAACGATTATTTTCAGACGCACTACCACGTGACATTTTTCGATTCCGACGCGGTGACTAGATCTTGGGTGAAGGCCGAAAATTTGAAACCGTTCTTGAAAAATATCGACGATAACCTTGTGCTGAACGATAAATTCAATAAACTCAAACTCAGGATGGACGTAGCCGTCAAACAGGCTAAAGAAGCCGTCGAAATGAAGCTGCTCGACAGACTGAAAAAGTACAGCTTCATATATAGATATGCGAAATCTTCGAGAAACACGAAGCGACAGAGATACGCGAGTGAGGATGGCGGCGCTAAACAAAAGAAACGCGCGAACTTGGGTGATGAGACGGAATCTTCGGCGGAAGACTACGAAGAAGAAGAAGAAGAGGAGCAAGAAGTAGAGGAGGATGAAGAAGAGAAGGAGGATGAAATATGAGGAGAATAGCAGAAAGATACTTTTGAGTGATGGTGTCGTGATTTGAAGGAAAAATGTTCGTTCTAATTTTTGATAAAAATTTGTTAATTTTCTCAATAAAGTTTGTTATAAAATCATTTTTTTTTTATTAATTTTATGCAAATCATTTTTTATGCCTAATTTCAACAGTTTCAGCCTTATCCTTAAATAAAAAAATAAAATTCACATATAACAGGGGAAACAAATAGAGATTAGAGAAATTAGAGTAGTCTGGGATACAGTTCTCACTCACCTCATCAACATTACAGAAGGAGCTGTTATTATACCGATACTCAATCGGTTCATCCTATACATGCCTCTATGGTTGGTAATAGTTTGAATGACACTGCCCCGCTGGTATACTTTCGAAAGCAAATATGCTTAATATGGATCCAGCTTGAAAAAGTATGTGGGACACTCCAATCGGGTTTCGGAATAACCACCACAAGGGAGCCCAAGTCGATAGTGACAACAATTTCAAACTGCTCATACAATAAAGGAGTGAACAGTATAAAATAGAACAACAATGAAATTGTATTAAAACATACATATAAAATAAACGAAGTAAAGCTAAATCCTAAAATATACACAGATCTTCTTTGAAATAAACAAATTTAGTTCTGTTTAGAGGTTGAGTAAATACAAAAAGATTATTATTATCTTTGGAATTTACATAATCTAAATATAACTCATTAAATACAGGGTGATTTTATATTCGACCGACAATGCTTTACCACAGAGAGATCTCAATAAATGATTCATTTTGATATAGGAATCTGAATCCTTACGTGGCCTAGTTGTTGAGACTGGAACATTTTTGTTTTAAATTGTCTGAATATTTTTAGTTGAAAAACTAATAACCTTTTATGGAACTAAAACGATCTTTCTTTTTTCTTAATTTCAAAAATTTCCCATTTTCTGAACAATTCTCTTGTTCATTGGCAAACAGAAACATCATCTAAATAGTTTTAGTTTGAAAATAACAAAGTATAAGACATCAATCAATACAAAATATAAGTCAAAGTTTTAAAATTTCTATACAAAATCTGTTGTAAAAAATTACTGAGCGTAACCCAGCAATTAAGTTGGCAAGGATGATTATGATGTCAAAAAAAAATGGTTACTTTTCAGATTCAAGTCATTTTGTGTAGTTTTACTTCTAATATAATAAAAGTATAGAAGAACCTGTATAAATTTCTTTTATTTATACTATAGAAGAAACGAATATTACAACAGATTATGGGCCCAGGCCAGATTTAATAAGCTTCAGTTAATTTCAAAGTAAAGTATAAAAGCTAACCTAAAAAATAAGGCGTGCCGGCTTGGCTTGTAAAGCAAATTAAAAGCAGAAATGGAATCTGAAAGTGTAAAGTTTACTTTCGCCAGATTAGACAACAACAATTATCAAAATTGGAAATTTAGAATTAAAATGTTGCTTACACGAGAAGGAAATTGGTCTGTTGTAGAAGAGGCAATACCAAATGAACCATCTGTTGAATGGAAACGTAAAGATGAAAAAGCACAATCTACAATTTCATTAAGTATCGAAGACAATCAAATAGCACACATTTATAAATGCAAGAATGCGAAAGAAATGTGGAATGAACTGCAAAAGGTACATGAAAGAAATAATTTAAGTAACAAGTTGTATTTATTGAGGAAGCTGTATCAGTCTAGACTTGAAAATAAACCAATGCATGAATACATTAAAGAAATACTAGAATTAGTTGAAAGACTACGAGGAGTTGGTGAGACTATTAAGTATTTCCATGTAGCTGCATTATTGTTAGGTGGATTGCCAGAAAGTTATTCCACATTAGTAACAGCATTAGATGCTGGGCCAGATGATGAATTGACTCTTGAATATGTAAAGGGAAAACTAATGGATGAGTATAAAAGAAAAGAAGATACCAGTTCAACAGAGACGGCATTAAACACAAATAAAAAGTTTTCGAAGAAGATGAAAGAAAAAATAGAATGTTATTATTGTCATAGAAAAGGTCACTACAAAAAAGATTGTTTTTTCATGAAGAAAGACAGAAATAAGGGAAAGCAACATGCCAAAGTAACTGTTGAAGGTGATGAGTTGTCTGACTCAGTTTTTTGTTTCAATGTTTCCGGTAACAGTAAAAATAATCTAGAATGGTATATTGATTCAGGGGCTACAAGTCACAGGTCAAATAATCCAGAATTATTTATTAAATTGGACTATTCAAAGTTAAATAAAATTATAGTTGCAAATGAACAGGAAATGCAAGTCAAAGGTAAAGGTGATATTTTAGTAAAAACAGAAATTTCAGGTAAATGCATAAGTTTAATCTGTTTTCGGTGTCTAAAATTACAAAAACTGGTTATAACATAAAGTTTGATGATTGTAATTATATAGAAATTAATAATTCTATTATAGCCACAGGAAAATACTGTAATGGTTTATATAAATTAAACACGTTTTCAGAAAAAGTAAATATTGTAAAAATGTGTGAGGAAATGAATAATTATATACATACATGGCATAGACGTTTAGGTCACAGAAGCCCGGATGATATAAAAATGATAGTAAGTAAAGATTTAGCTATTGGCATAAAAATAAATGATTGTGGTCAGAAAAAACAATGTGTCACTTGTATTGAAGGTAAATTAATGAGGAAATCTTTTCCTAAAAAATCAGAAAGTAAGACGTTTAAAGTTCTTGATATAATCCATAGTGATATATGTGGACCTATGAGAACCCCTACTGTTGGTAAAAATAAATATTTTTTGACTTTAACTGATGATTTTTCAAGATATACCACACTTTATTTGTTAGAATCTAAAGATGAAGTATATATTAAACTAAAGGAATTCATTCTAGAAGTCAAAAATATTTTTGGGGTCTATCCAAAAACATTTAGAAGTGATAATGGATGGGAATATACAGGGGTAGCTGTGCAGAAGCTACTCAAAAGTTTTGGTATAAGCTTTCAGTCGACTGCACCATATTGTCCAGAGCAAAATGGTGTGTCGGAGAGGAAAAATAGAACATTGATGGAATCGGCAAGGTGTATGTTATTAGATGCTAATTTACCCCATAAATATTGGGGGGAAGCAGTAACAACTGCTAACTACATTTCTAATAGACTACATACTAAAAGTAAAGAAAAGACACCTTATGAGTTATGGGTCGGAAAGAAACCTGATTTATCATATTTCATTACATTTGGTTCTCAGGCTTTTGTTTACATTCCAAAAGAAAAAAGATCTAAACTAGAGAAAAGAGCAAAAATAGGTATTATAGTGGGATACAGTGAAAATAGTAAAGCTTATAGAATTCTAGATACAGATACAGATAAAATTATTATAAGTCGTAATGTAAAATTTAATGAATTTCTGAATCAACCTTTCAAAAATATAAATAATTGTAAGGCTGAAACTAGCAACTCAGATCCTGATTAAGCAATTACTGTTGACCTACAAACAAAAACTAAACCTGGAGTGGATGATTGTGACATAAATGAAGAAGGTGGAGGATCAAATAATAATATCAATGAAGAAGAAAATGAAATTCCAGAAGAAACTGGAGGTGAAAACTTTGAGGAAATTAATGATCAAGAAATTGTAACCAGATCAGGAAGGGTGTCAAAGAAAAGAAATTATAAAGGTTACATTTCATACAATGTGATGAATAAGAAAACTTATAATGAAAAGCAAGATCCAAAGACCGTAGATGAAGCGATGTCAAGAAGTGACCGAAGAAAATGGGAAAAAGCAATGGAACGAGAGTACGAATCATTAATGAAAAATGAGGCATGGATTTTAGTAGACCGTCCATCAAACAAAAATGTTGTGCAAAATAAGTGGGTGTTTTGTTTAAAAAGGAATTCAAATAATGAAATACGATATAATGCACGGCTAGTTGCAAAGGGTTTCACACAAACCTTTGGTATAGATTATTTTGAAACTTTTTCACCTGTAGTTAGATACTCTACAATAAGAATATTGTTTGCTTTATCTGTAGAATTAAGTTTAGATATTGACCACTTAGACGTAGAAACTGCATTTTTAAACGGAAACTTGGATGAAGAAATTTACATGGTGCAACCTGAGGGGTTTATTCTAAAAAATAATGAAAATAAAGTATGTTTATTAAAAAAGGCTATATATGGATTAAAACAATCCTCCAGAATTTGGAATATTAAAGTAAAAAATGTCTTAAAAGACTTAGGTTTTCAGCAATCAAGTTTTGAACCATGTATATTTTTCCAAAACAAGGACAAATTTATAATTCTAGTGGCCCTTTATGTTGATTTTTTAATTTGTTCAAATTCCTCAGTTTTTAAAACCAACTTCAAACAGGAATTGTCAAAACAATTTAAAATTAAAGACTTGGGGCTAATCAAATATTTTTTAGGTTTAAATATTGATTTTGACAAAACAATATGATTAAAGTTAATCAGAGGAACTATATTTTAGAATTATTAGAGCGTTTCAAGTTAGGTGATGCTAAAACTGTTTTGACTTCTATTGAAGTCGGTTTAAAATTGAAGCCATATTTGTTTGTGGTTTTTTAAATGAGTTTTGTGAGACTAAGCCCGTAATTCTTTCCAATGGCAGCCAAAGTGCACAAAAATTGTTAAAAAACCCTGTTTACCATAACAAAACTAAACATATAGACACTAAGTACCATTTTGTAAGGGAAGTAATTGAAAAAAAAATTTGGTTGAAATTAAATACATGCCTACTGAAAAAATGGTAGCAGATCTTTTAACAAAAGGGCTGCATAATCCCAAGCATATTTTTTGTACTAAAAATATTGGTCTAAATTAATTGCTGGTTTAAGGGGTAGTGTTGTAAAAAATTACTGAACGTAACCCAGCAATTAAGTTGGCAAGGATGATTATTATGTCAAGAAAAGATAAAAAAAAATGGTTACTTTCACATTCAAGTCATTTTGTGTAGTTTTACTTCTAATATAATAAAAGTATAGAAGAACCTGTATAAATTTCTTTTATTTATACTATAGAAGAAACGAATATTACAACAAAATCTGTCACACTGGGATTTTCTAGAAAACCAAAATAACTTGACAATTTTCAACAATTCTTTTGATTTAGTTACATATTCACTGACTTTTCCAAATTTGTGTGGCTTTACCCAACAAAATAAACCACGACGAAAGAAGTGACATGTTGTCTTGAAAAATAGCGTAAAATATATCACCTCGTCCTGTAGGAGAGAAAGAAGGAACGTTTCATCCTAAAATCAACAAAATCAACCACGACGAAAGAAGTGATATGTTGCCTTAGCATAAAGTATTTGGAAGCCCGTCAAGGATAATATCTGACAGAGGATCCGCGTTCCGTTCTGAAAAATTCGAATAATATTGTCGAGAAGAAAATATTAAACATGTGTTAACAACTTGTGAAGTCCCACGAGGTAATGGAGAAGTGGAAAGGGTAAATAGGACCCTTATACCAGTCTTAACAAAACTTAGCGGCCGCAAGTTGAACTAAATAAAAATTCTATTTGTTTTTAATTTCTATACACACTAGCGCCTCCCGCTATCCAAACGCCAAATTAAACACGATTTTATAGACACTATCTATCTCTGTCGACCAATCGCCAAGCTAAAACACTATTCTATGGACACTAGCGCCTACTGCCGGTCAAACGCCAAATTAAACACGATTCCAGTTACCGCTCGCAACCTAGCTAGATCTATTGTTCATAAATGTATACAACGTTATGCGTAGTGAATAACTCTCAAAATAAACTTTATTAAAAACGTTAGAGCAACTTTATTGGGATAAATAAATGATAGTTATACTTTAGCCCAACTTTATTGGGATAAATAAATGATAGTTATACTTTAGCCCAACTATATTGGGATACTGGACCCATCGTAAAATCCCATATGGGAAACAATAAGATGGTTTGATTATGGAGCTCCTCGAGGAAGTCTTGAGATTGAAATTTGTTATAATACACGTATATACAAACATAATTTTATAATAAAACTGAATTTGCATTACAAGTAATTTCGTATTGAAACACGAGAGAATTCTCTTTCGAATTTATCCTTGGAGAAACGGGCAAAACTACACACAAACTCGATATTCTTTGGGGATGAACAAAATATTCGCAAGAGTTATTATGAAATGTTAAATTTCTGTTACGTAGCTTTATCGAATTGAAATGCCCGCTTTTTTAGCTTAACGATTTGACAAGTGCTATTCGTTAAATGTAAAATTCATTCCAATAATATATCAACAAACGGAAACTTCATTTATTTACTTAAAAAGTTTTCTCTAACTAATTTTTAAAAAATCAATTGTAACTTTATAGATTTAGTAACTCCAAGGAATTAATTTTTTGTGTACTGTTGTTGTTTATTCATACTTTTGAATAATCAACTGATTCTGAAAATTAAATATTTCGATGTTTACCTAGAAAAGTTGTTTACTATTCAGTTCACGGGGAAGCGTTAATTATCTTTCGAGATTTTCGTTATTGCACGAACAGTTTTATAAATTCAAAATCCAGTTTGTTTTTTGTTAATTCTTTTTCGCGCGATTTATGAGTTATTTGATCACAATTCCCAGAAAAAATATGAAAGCTCCTTAATAATATTTTTTATCGTGAAACAAGTCAATTAAAGATCAAACAACTTGAGGAAGACAATCCAAACAATGTTTATAGCCGTTTATTGTATTTATTTTTGGAAAAAAATTCACATGGTAAACGAAGCTGTGTTTAAGGAAGCTTTCTGAAAGGATGAGATCTGATATCAGCTCTTTTGGATTCCCTCTAATTAATTTCAAGCAATATTTCGAGATAAATTGTACAGTCCAAAAGCTCATTATCAAAAATAAAAATTAATAACGTCATATCTCGAATTCAGTATCAAAATGTATCGTGTTGAACAACGCGCGGTGATTTAATTATTGAGTTAACCTCAAATCAAAAGTTCGTAGGTTTAAATTGTCCACAAATGAACATTTTCGAAATTTGAAAAATCCTTTCTGTTCAAGAAACGTCAATTATTTAATTCTACTTTTGGATTGGGTAATTTAAAAATGGTAATGACTGCGCGTCGTCGTTTTATAACCCAACGGCTTTTGGGATGCTATTACGTTCAAACGAATACCAGTCCAAAACTCAAAATTTAATTAATTTTTATTCTTCGTCCGATGGAATCTTTGATTAAACTTAATACCGGAATTGTCAGAAATATCATGAGGCTTTAAATACTAAGAGTTCAGTTTTGTGGTCACGTATATTTCAGACACAACAACCTGGGAAATCGCGCCCAGAGTTGTGCATACAAAAGCTAATAGTTTCCCTCGTTAACACAGTTATAATAATTTAAAATCCCTTACGGCTCAAAGTCCCGCAGATTTTTCTACAACTAGAGTTCATTGTACCAAACATCCATAAGAAAAATAATTTTTTAGTCTGTTTTTTTAAAATTCTGGAAAATACGGAATAGGTTATGTCACCAAATTTAATTGCTGTGAATTTTTTTTGAAGGGCTGTTTAAAGTCAAAAGTTTATGTTACATTTTAGAAAGGAACAATGAAAAAAGAGAATGAAAATAAAAGTTGGATGATCGAGATTAATGATCCAAAGATATAAGATGGTGAGAAGATTGATTCGGAAAGAAAAGTGATAAAAAACTAATGGATAGGTACAAATGGGAAGTATATGTAAATAAGCGTAAGTTTGAGGATGAACTTACCTTGAAAATGGCTTGAAAGGAAACTTCCAGAGTTGGTAGTAAATACAAATAATCATAATAGTTTAAGAAATTGTATAATAATGATTCTGAATATCTCGAGCGCTCGAACTCGTTGGGACGCTACTACAATCGGTATTACTATCCGTAGCGGGTGTCTCATTTCTCAAATTTTCCATAATTTTGCGTTTATAACTCAAAGGACCCGGTTTAATTGCATCGCAAAAGCAACGCTTCTCTTTTCTCAACCTAGACATATCGGTTTTCAATTTATATCAATATTTGACATACGACCGCGTTAATGTCAAATTTAACTAATATAACCTCAAAACAACATTTTGTTTTTTACAATTGATTATTTGTATCCAACATACTTATTATAACCTTGAAGTATTCTTCTTCTTTTTTATACGTCTGAGCGGTGTCAGATTCAATTAGACACTGTTTGAATCGGATTGCGGAGTCTAAAAATGCTAATAAAAATAAATGGATTTCCCCAAACAAAAAGTAATAAAAGTCTACAAGCTATATAAATGTATTGAAATCCTCCACGGACTCTCGGAGTCCGGATGGTGGCTTTTCGGATTACGAGATAACTAATGTAAATACATACTGAGGAACCCAATATTTATGTGGGATGTCTACAGATCCTCGTCTTCTGTTCCATACGCTTCCTGGTGGTATCTGACACCTCCAGAGAATACAGATAGAGCATCAAGCATCTTGTAGGTGTCTGTATCAAAATAAAAAACAAACAATAATATCTCCTTTGCATAAAAAAGTACCTACTCAATTCTCAATGAAAAGTATATCAATCAGTTGTTCAACAGTTTACAGACTAAGTACCTAATCATTATAATTACCTAATTATAAAATAATCTTTCTGGCTTTCTGAGTGGCAAATTTATCAATCATTTCCGTAAAACCTATTTTTCACAGATTTCGAATTTAATTTGAAGAGAGATTTTCTTCGAAGAGTCACTCTATTTTTCATAATACTCATATTTTTTCTTGGGCTTCATCAGTGTATCAAAATCAGAATTGCTGAGATTTTCTGCAAAGTTTCTAATTTTGTTGGAACCTTAATACCAATGACATTATAAGAACAATTTTCTTGTTGGTTACAAGAGTTATTCATACTTTCAAAAGCACTTAAAGTTTCAGGTGAGTGAAATAATAGAAAGATATACATGAATTTTTTTATAAAAATTTCAAATCTTGTTGAGCTCCAAAACTATTGATACGTTTACCTCCGCGCCCTTGCTGTTCTTCACGCGAGTTTTTTTGGACAGATAGTTAATTCAGATTTAATCAATATATTTAATGTTTATAAAAAAAGTTGTTTAAATAACTTTTTGGTGTATATAGTAATAAAAAACACTGCATATTCACATGTGCAGTGTTGCCGTTTCAGTTGGCAAGTGGGAAATTCAAAAAGTGATGGACTTATCGATCTAGCTTTGTAATTACTATTTGAGAAGAGGTGATTCATTAGTATTAGATATTGTCAACCTCTTAAAAGCATTTAGCTTGTGTAAATCATACTCATCAATATGCATATTAAATGCATATTCTGTATTTTACATCAGTCTGGAAGATCCGTTCCATCTAAATTTTCCTAAATTGAATTATTACACTCATCCGAAACTGTAAGTGCTTCCAAGAGTGAGACTCTCTTATAACCAATAAGAAAAATGTTCTAATAATGTCACTGATATTGAGGTTCCAATAAAAAATAAAAACAGGAAACAAACATGAATACTGATGAATTACCCGACTCAAGGGACTTATTGGGTACTTCATTATGCAAGGACAATTTACAAAAAATTTACAAAAAAAATGCTTTGAATTTATTCATGAAAGTGGGGACAGATTTTTAAAATTTAAATTCTTAAAAACCTTTTTTTATCATCCCATCACCTCTGAAAAACTTTTTATACCTCCCAATCCTATCGTATGGTTTAATTAGTTAGTAATGTTGTTCGACTTCGAGATAATGAAGGAGTTAGAGCGGAAAAGGATTTAAGGGATCTCAAATATTTGAGTTTATCTACTCGATTCATTTAAGAGATACCAAAATTTAAATTGTCCACAGTATCCAGTACAAGATCAGTGTCGATTCATTGTACAATCAACCAATCAATATGTATACCATAAGTTTTTACATATATTTATTGTATTTAAATATTTACCTCTATTATTCGATTCACTTTAACCATTTTGTTTTCTATAAGCATTTTCATTAGCCATTCGAAGTATTATCTGATGTGGAGTTGTCAGTATTGGTATCGCCATTCGTTTTCTTAATGCTTCTTTTATACTTGTCAATTTGTCACTGTCACAATCAAACGAAGACTACGAAGAACAAGAAGAAGAAGAAGAGAAGTAAGAAGTGGAGGAGGATAAAAAAGAGAACGTGGAGGAAGTATAAGAAGAATAGCAGAAAGATACTTTTGAATGGCGATGCCGTGATTTTTAAAGGTATTTTCTGTCGGAATGCAAATTACCGTTCTAATTTTTGATAACAATTTCTTAATTTTCTCAATAAAGTTTGTTGAAAAATCCTATTTTTTCATTAGTTTTATGCAAATCATTATCTTATTCTTCTTCTTCTTCTTCTTGTAGTAGGACGAGGTCCTGTCAGGTCTGTCATCTGCCCTCTTGTGACGCCGATGTCCAGCTATCGTACCAGCGTTTTGGGGGCCTACCGATTGGGCGTCTTGTGTCTGGTTTCTGTGTTTTGGCCCATTTGGCAATCCGTTCTGGAGTCATTCGTTCTACATGGTCTCTCCATTGTCGGCGTCTTGCTCTTACCCATCTAACGACATCTTGTACTCCCAGTTCTCTTAAGTTATCTGTGTTGGGTATTCTATCGTGGAGTGTGGTACCCTTTATTGTTCGTAATATCGTTATCTCTGCTGTTCTCATTTTTCTCTTTGTTTGTGTTGTGTCTGCCCTTGTTTCTGCGGCATAGGTTAGTATGGGTCTGATACAGGTCTTGTAGATTAGCGTCTTACTTTCTATGCTCCATATAATGTCCCGTAAATATCCCGATATTCTAGTTGCTTTCTTGATCTGCTTATCTACCTCGTCCGTTATGTTTCTACTGCTCGTTGTTTCTACGCCTAAGTATTTGAAATTCATTACTTGCTCTATAGTGCGCTCATTTACTACCAACTTGCATCTTATTGGGTCTTTGGATATTACCATGCTTTGTGTTTTCTCGCATGAGATTTGCATGTTAAGTATCTGTGCCGTCAGGTTAAATTTATGAAGGAGGCGTTGTAGATCGTTTTCATTTTCAGCTATAAGTATAGCGTCATCTGCGTAGCAAAGGATTCTCAGGCGACGGTTATTCATTTCAAATCCTGCATTAACTTCGTTTACGCTCTCAATTATTTGGTCCATTATTACGTTGAAAAGGCATGGGCTGAGGCTATCTCCCTGTCTTATGCCGGATGAGACTTTGAGTTCTCTTGTTAGCCCACAGTCTGTTTTTATTCTTCTTGTTTTGGTGTTTATGTTAAGTTGCCTTACTAGATTTGTATAATGCTTCTTGACGCCTTTTTGGTTTAGTCGGTGGATTACATCGTTGAGTTTTACTCTATCGAATGCTTGCTTTAGATCTACGAAACATGTGTACATGGGTTTATTGTATTCTATAGATTTCTCTATCAACTGGCGTAATATAAATATTGCGTCTATAGTGGATCTGTTTGGGCGGAAGACTTGTTGCTCTTCTGAGATGCCTACCTTAGCAGTTATCTTATTTGCAAGTATCTTGGTAAATAACTTTAACACACTACTAAGTAGCGTTATGCCTCTGTAATTCTTCGGATCTGATTTTAAACCTTTCTTGTATATAGGTATAGTTATACTAGTTCTCCATTCTTCGGGTATTACTCCAGATCTTTCTATTTTATTGTACAGTTTTATTAATTCTTTTTCGATTTCTGGGCTCCCGTTCTTCAGTAGTTCATTTGGGATATTGTCTGTACCTGGTGATTTTCTATTCTTTAGTTTCTTTATGGTTGTTTGTACTTCTTCTAATGTGATGGTTTCTTCCTGTTCTTTTGGGGAGGGCGGGTTTGCGACTTCTTCGTCCCTGCTTCCGTTGTTATCATATAGGATCTCAAAATGTGCTGCTCATGTTTCCTGATTTATAACATTTATCACTACCTCCTCGTTGATTGGTTTCTTCCTTTTTCGTATCATGTTCCATATTTTTTTCTGGTCTCCGTACAATTCATGTTCCATTTCCACTGAGAAATTTTCCCAGTATGTTTTTTTCAGTTCTTTTATTGTGTTGTTTGTTCTATTCCTCACTCTTTTATAGGCTTCGTATTCTTCCTGTGTTCTATTGGTAATGTATTTTATGTACGCTTTCTTTTTTTCATTTGCCAGTTCCTTAATTTCTAGAGTGAACCAGGGTTTATTCTGTGTTCTATTCGTGTCTATTGTTCTTTCTCCTAGGGATTCCTTTGCGCTGTTCTTTATGTTATTCTTTAGTTTTTCCCAGGCGGCTTCTACGTTGTCGATTTCTTTTATAGGGTTTTGGACAATTTTTTCGCGGAGTCTGTTTTGATAGAGGTATTTAATGCTTTCATCCTTAAGCGACTCTATATTAAATTTCGATACGTAGTTGGATGTTTTTCTCTTCTTTATTATGTGGGATACGCGGTATTTACACAATACTAAACCGTGTTGGGTGCCGATGTTTGCCGATGTTAATACCCGTACGTCAAGTATCTGGGAGGGGTGGACTTTCCTGTTTGTAATATGTAGTCAATAGTTGATTTTTGGCTTCTCGTGTTAGCGAAGGTGTACTTTTGTTGTTCCTTATGATCAAAATATGTGTTGTTGATACGTAATTCGTTGAGGGCGCATACATCTATCAATATATCTCCGTTATCATTCACTGCTCCTTCGTTGAAACTATGCATGATTCCTGGGATGACTGTGTTCCCAATTCTTGAGTTAAAGTCGCCCATAATAAACACTTTGTCTTTACTGGGTATTTTATCTAACGTAGCTTGCAAGGCATCAAAAAAAGCTTCCCTTTCTTCTTTCGGTTTGCTTACATCAGGTGCATATATACTTAGTAGGTGTGTTCTTTCGTTGGCCAGCTCTACTGTTATCTGTATGATGCTATGACTTATATACTGTACTTCCTTAATATCTTTTTCAAATTTTTTATTCACTAGTAACCCTACTCCTCCCCGTGCTCGCAAGTTCATGTCGACTCCACTATAAAACAGTATGTAGTTTTGGTACCTTTGACTGCCATTGCCTTTCTTCTTGGTCTCTGAAAGTGCGCAGAAATCTATTTTGTTTTTCTCTATTTCTACGACCACCTCATAGTCTTTGTTGCTCCATGATGTAATGTTCCAACTTCCGAGTCTTACTATGTTTTCTTTCCATACTCGTTTTTTCCGTTTTCGTGCCGTGTCGTCGTCAATGCTCCGTCCAGTTTCCGAGGCTAATGTGACAGTTCTGTGAGTGTTTTTTCTTTTTACGAGGGGCAGGTTACTGGCCTCACCCCTTAACCCTCCTCCTTTATCCGGGCTTGGGACCGGCAGTGATAGTCAATGGGCTACTCAATCCACCCATCAACCACCCTAGGCGGAGTTGCAAATCAATATTTATGCCAAATTTATTCATTTTCATGCCTTTTCCTTAGATTTCCAAATAAAATTCAATTATATTGTCTTAAAGCGTCATAAATGTTTATGCCCCTTTCCGTCAATTTGATGCCCAATTCCATTTGGCACAAAAATTTCATAAATATGATTAAATTCATTCATCTGTCAAGCCGATAATTTTTCCTATGTCCAAGCTAATCAATTTTATTTATTTTTCAATAAAACAACTTCAAAATAGCAATTTTTTTCGCGTAATTTCGATGCACAAATCAAAGATTATCAACATTTTTTTCCGCCACAATTAGGGTAGAATATTGTTGCGTATCTTGAAAAGAATAGAAATTTTTGGACTCTCAAAAACAGCAGTTGGTGAATAATTACTTAAACAATTACAAAAAATTTGGTTGTTATATTATACTTGTATTTTCTAAAATTCATATTCATCATAATAGATAGTATATTGACGAAATTTCGACTGGGAAAATGTGATAATCAATCTGGAAAAATCGGGAGACTATTACTTGATTTTTAATTTTTACCAGACAGATAGAACTAAGACACTGAATGAAAACTCTTACGACAGAATAAAGTGCAGGAAAGCTGTTTCATTAAGGTCAACACGGCTTCGAGCATTTCTATACACCTTGTTTCACACAGTGTCTTTGAACTATATTTACCTGGCTCAATTCAATCAGAGATATGGACAGTTGCTGTATACTGCAAGAGGTTAAATCTTGGAAATTCTGGTTTGGACTTTCTTAATTATTCCACTCGATTTACTTCAGTGCGAATTCTGAAGCTAGATATACTGTGAAATTTCCTTGGCCGAAGCAACTCCCAGTTGCATCTATAATTTCATCTTCTATATAATACGTTTTGGACACAACATGAAACCACCATTTAATAATTGGAAAAAGCTTATTTGAGGTGCAATCTGCAAAACGGTTTTTGTTGGCAAAAATCTTGTAGAAACCTATGGATATTTAGTGTCTGTGTGTGAGGTAAATTTTCTTAATTTCAAAACTTTCCCATTTTCTGAAAAATTCTCCTATTCAATGGCAAACAGATACATCATCTAAATAGTTTTAGTTTGAAAATAACAAGGTATAAGGCATCAATCAATCCAAAATATGAGTCAAATTCACTTTAGTTACAATCCAAATTACAAATATAATGATATTAATATTCACTATCTATGGAAATTTAAATACCCGGATCTGATCGACGGTTATTGAACAAAGTCATAGCACATTCTAATCCCAGAGCTTTTGGCGAACATTATTTATCTAATCAAAGTGTATTTCGAACTAGAGTTTCCATAGATAATTCAATTGTTTTATCCTAATTTCACAAAATCTGGTTGCAATTGTGAAGAATCAGCGATCAATGTCCAATTTGGCGAAGAATCAATTGAACTACTCATATTATTTGTTGTTATACTAATAGATGGAGTATTGTCAATATTCTCAGTAGTTCTAGAATCACTAATTTCATTTATTATTTATTCTGCTACTTTTTTATTTTTTTCTGTATCCTTATATTCTGGTTGATTGCGATTGGAGGAAGCCTGATGAGAGAAGTATTTTTCCTTTTATTATTCGAAGTCCACGAACTAGTGATCAGTGGCGGAGGACTGCAAATTTTTTTTAGATACATTCTAACAATACTTATTTAAAACAAAAGAGCAGAATACATTTGTACAAACTATAATTATCGAAATTCAATTAGTTTACCTGAATTACAAAATATTTTCTGTAGCTAAGGTGAATATTGATTGTTACTGACATTTTTTAGGGAAATTTGGTTTTTCATTCGCTGTAAAAACGATATATTTTTTTATATAGCATATTTGTTTTCTGAGTAGAAAAGTACAGGATTAAGTTTTAATAAACGAAAGACAAAGAGTTATTTTCTTCTATTTTTTTTCAAATTTTATATATTTTGTGTAGAATAAATCTTTTATTTTAATCATGACAACGTTAAGTTCTGTAAGTAGAATTGTTCACAACATTAAGCATGAAAAACTCAAAGTTATAAAAGCTTTACATTTGTTTTTCTAATGATTGCGAACCGAGGAGAACTCGTTAGGCTCTACGTGCTTTTCCGTGGTTCAATAGGGAGGAAGAAATTAATAGAAAACTACAAACCATTCAAAGAGAAGACAACGAATATTGTGGTGAAAATTGTACTGAATAGCGAAGAACCGATTCATCAGCGACCAAGAAGACTATCGGCACCCGAAAAAGAAGAAGTAGATAGACAGATAGAGGAATGGGGAATGGTTAAAAGATGTAATAGTCAAACCGAGTTGTTCGGATTTCGCTAGTCCTATTGTACTAGTGAGAAAAAAGGATGGCCGAACCAGAATTTGTTTCGATTATCGCAATTTAAACGAAAATATAATACGCGATAGATTTCCACTTCCCTTCGTTGGAGATGTACTAGACAGCTTACAGGGAGCAAGGATATTCAGCATCCTTGATTTGGAAAATGGATTTATTCATGTACCTGTTGAAGCAAGCAGCACAAAATATTCTTCTTTTGTAACGCCGATTGGTCAGTACGAGTTTATGGAATGTCCATTTGGAATGTGTAGTAGTCCAGCAGTTTTCCAATGATTCATCGCTCATGTCTTCAGGGAGTTGACTGCTAGAATGTACGTTATATACTACATGGACGATGTTATCATCTTTAGTGCGAACGAAGAAGAGGGGATAGAAAGACTAAAACTTTTATTAAAGACAGTTGCAGAATATGGAATATGCAAGTATACATGGTTATTGAGCATTCTTTTAGCAGCGATTTAGTGACGATTCGAAGCTTCACCCGATATACTACATGAGTAGAAAGACGACCCCTGCAGAGATGAAGTATACAAGCTATGAACTCGAAGTACTCGCCATTATTAAAAGTGTGAAGAAATTCAGAATCTACTTGCTAGGAACGAAATTTAAAATAGTTACAGAATGTAATGCATTCATAAAAACCAGGGAAAAAAGGGACCTTACAACAGGAGTTACACGATGGGCCCTGATGCTAGAACAGTATGAAATTGAGTATAGACGAGGGACACAGATTGCGATAAAAAGGATTTTGACTACAGAAGAGTATGAAGATTTTTATTTAGAGCATGATATATTGTATAAATACGATAATGGTTTAAAATTACTTGTCATTCTAAAGAACATGCAGACTTAAAAAATAATAATAAAAGCCCACGAGATAGGAAATTTTTGAAAGAAAAAAACAGAAGTAGTAAACAAGGAATTTTACATACCAAGACTAAAAGACAAAATAGAAACGATTAAAAATAACGGTATACCTTATATTATAGAATAAAAAAGAAGGAAAGAAAGAATGAATGCTTCATCCTATACAAAAGCTAGAAGGTCCGCTAGAGACGTATCACGTCGACCAATTAGGACCAATGAAATCAACAAAAAAAATTATCAGCACATTTCTGTGGTACTTGATGACTTTTTCAAATTTGTGTGGCTTTACCCAACAAAATAAACCACGACGAAAGAAGTGACATGTTGTTTTGAAAAATAGCGTAAAATATATCACCTCGTCCTGTAGGAAAGAAAGAAGGAACGTTTCATCCTAAAATCAACAAAATCAACCACGACGAAAGAAGTGATATGTTGTTGTCTTAGCGTAAAATATTGGGAAGCCCGTCAAGGATAATATCTGACAGAGGATCCGCGTTCCGCTCTGAAAAATTCGTATCATATTGCCGAGAAGAAAATATTAAACATGTGTTAACAATTTGTGGAGTCCCACGAGGTAATGGAGAAGTGGAAAGGGTAAATAGGACCCTTATACCAGTCTTAACAAAACTCAGTTTGGAAGAGCCAGGAAAGTGGTACAAATACGTTGACAAAGTACACACTGCCTCGAATACCACCTATCAGCGAAGCATAAGTACCACACCCTTTGAAGTATATACAACTGATCCAAAATTGAAGAGAAAATTTTTTGATCCTCACGAAATTGTTAAGGTTAAAGAAAATGATAGATATGACGTTGTTAAAATCGGAGATCACGAGATTATCGCTCTACTCCATCCTACGGCGAAGCACAAATTCTGTAATAAAAGTGTTTTCTCTCTAACCGGCGTTTTAAGCAAAAAAGAACCCTAGACAACCGAGAAATTCTTTTAGTTATTTATTGCGTTATGCAATTCTGTGGTGATACGAGGATATATTGAAAAATTCTTAGCCTACTATAGAACCAAACAAAATTTCAATGTCAAAATGTTTTATTGCGCAACCAGACCTCCACAGCTTTTATTATCTCCTCGTTGGGAGAAAGTTTACGACCTATTGAATTTTTTTTCAGTTGAGTGGTCAGTAACGTCGAATAGTAATCTCCAGTTATTGTTCTACCCTTATTAAAAAAATCAATCATGATTACTCCATGGCAATCCCAAAAAACTGGAGCAAGAACTTTTCCAGCACATTTTTGGACACGAAACTTCTTAGGTCTGGGAAAACCAGAGTATCGCCACTCGACAGTCTGATAAAATCATGTCATAAACTGTATCGATATTTTCGACGACTGACACAGGAGCTGGCCTTCATGATCGGTCATCATCTTCAATGGAAAATTTACCTCGTAAATCTGCTCACCTCTTAACGCTTCTAAATACAGGTACTTGATGATGGCTTGATACTCCAATTTGTCGATTTTCCCAATTTCGGTGGATATATTTTTTCTTTCAATTTATTGCGTAACTCTGGTTTTCATTTTTAACGTAAAACTTAACACTGACATTTTTAATAAGTTATTTTTCGTTGCTATTGTAACGCAATATTTTGTTTATGCATGGAACTGGTCTAGGCCACCAACTTATCAATACATCGTCGTATAGTTCAAATGGGGGACGACAATGACCCTCCACTTTGGGATTCTCAAATATTTGAGGTTATCTACTCGGAAATAACATTTTCATCACTTTAGGGTTATGTGACACACAATACCAATTTGTTGGGGTTTATCTAAGAGATAAACAAATTTTAAATTGTTCACAATATCCAGTGCAAATGAGTAATTATTGAATTTACCACTCAATTTGAAAATTGTTCTAATTCACTCTGAGTAATGATAGCTAGTATTTTCTCCAAGAAATATTCCATTGATGATTTGCAGTTATTACGAATACCAAAAACAGTTGATATCTTATGAATCACCTTTTCCTGTAGTTTTTAGTATCTTTCGACCAAATGGATCAAATTCCATATTTTTTCAATGCCTTTAGTGAGTTACTAATTCAATCAACTCACCATATGAAATCAAATTATACGCGGTAATATCTTTTGTTTTATACAAAACACATAGAAACTAGAGAACATCGAAACAAGCGTCATACAGTGTAATAGTGAGTATGGTGGTAGTGGTAGTAAATGCAGCACACAAATTGTTCTCACGTATTTTATGCAATAATCATCACTTTTCCCCTTTTGTTTTCTATTATCATCTTCATTAGCCATTCGAAGTATTATCTGATTTGGAATTGTCAGTATTGATATGGCCATTCGTTTTCTTAATGCTTATTTGACACTTCCCAATTTGTCACTATGCAATCCTATCAACCATTTGAAGGTATCTACGGCTCCATTTTCCAATTCTTCTTCATACTTATACAATTCGATATTATGTATGATTGTACCATTCAAGTCCAGAAAGAAATTATGCTCATTTACGTTTCAAACTATAAGCATTCTTACTTCTTTTCGGCATCATTTTCCTCATCATGGCTCTTCACATTACTACAAATATTTCGAAATATGTGATTTAAGGTAGTTTTGAAAATAATAAATTGATGCAATCAAATATTTTGTTGTTGAGCTAAGTGGTTTTTAAAATATTTATTTTGCCAATCTATCACGAGATTTAAGAATAATAAATCAATTAAAATTAGAGGAAATGCAGCTGTGGCACCTGCATTATGGAAATATGTATTAATATCTGTTCTCGATAAATAAAGAACATCTGTTGTACTTAAAATTAGGGTTGCCAATTTAACTTTCATAGCTATTATGTTTGAGCGAGAATGAAAAAAAATCTAGCTGCTCAATAACCATCACAAAAAGCCGTTACATTGTTTCCACCTTTGCACTGATAAATTTCGCAAATCATGCAACTTGGAATTTCGTCAAATTGGTCCAATTACAACTCTGGTTAAAAAAAAGATATCGAAACAAATTATATATCGTTAGAAAATCTATACTCTAGCGATGTTTATAAAAAAACAAAAGCTTCCTATCACCTTTACTTTTTTTTAAACACATGAATTGTTGTAATAATATGAATATTTAAGATATAATACATACTGTGAAAGTTATGAAGTTATAACTTCTTGCATAAGTTAAAATAAGAAGAGACATGAAAATCAGGAAAATTGAAGAAAATAATGTGAATTATTGAAGAAATGAGTCGTTTTAGAAAATATCTTGTTTAGCAATTCAAAAATTTTCTAAGTAAAATTGGGTTGTATATCAGTAATTTATAAAAAGTTTTTGTCATAATAGTACAGCAAGTCAGCAATGTAAAAAATGAGATCAGGAGTTATTATGACAGCTATATATGATAAGGAATCAATCTGATGAGTTTTAAACATGAAAAAAAAAAGGATTATGATAGAGTGGAGTGATAAACTCCACTTTAATAATGAAAATAATGAATTTTGATCTTCTGCTTTAGAAGATAATCTATAAAAAATACATCGAGTGAAAAAGAAGACATGTACCAACAAAATTAAAAGGAGTAACAGAAAGAGGCATATTCAAAATTATACTTATCTACAATTATTCTATATATCTCGTAACAGTAAAGGATGACAGAGAGTTGAAAAGCTAAGAACAAATGTGCCCAAACATTTAGAAATGTGGTCCCCTCAAAATTCTTTATACATATAATTAATATAAAATAGATACCTTCCATAGGACAGCTGTAAGCCTACATTTTGATGTTTAGGACTTGTTTTGAAAAGAATACTGTTCCCTTTTCGTTCTCTCAACGTTTTTGCTTCCATTAGAATGACTTGATAACAATATACTTTCAACTGGTTGTTGAGAAGCTAAAAAAATAAAACAAAAGTGTGTGGGTATGTATCAGTAGAAACCCAAACAGCACAGTGTCGTTACTATGACGTCAATTATAGGCCATTGGCGACGTCTAAAATGACGTGATTATGACGGGTTAATGTCACATCCTACAGACGTCAACTAATGACGTACCTAGTCCGGCTGGTGAGACGTCAAAATGACGTACTTACTTTTGACAAATGACGTATAAGTAGGATCAAAAATATAAAAAAATGCGTTCAAATTAATACCAGTTTATTACAAAATCTTAAAAAACTACATACTATTACACTTATAGAACATAAAAGTTGAAATAAGGAATTACTAATGATGCAATAATGAAAATGACAACCATTCCTGCTTGAAAGGAAAAACAATACATTTCGAAAAAACTTTGTGGCAGTGCAATAACTCGATATACTCTGATAAATTTTGGATGCGATAAACATAGAATTCTTTTGAGTCGACAGGGTATTTGTAAAATGAACGGTAATCCTGAAACCTCCTACCTAATATAAAAACTGCTCCATTATTATCCACTACTATATTTTCTATTTTGAAAACCAGTCCTTCTAAGGTAAGACAAAAACAATTTGCTTCTGAATATGATGCAATAGAAAAAATAAAATCTTTATAATGAAGCTTTTTATACTGCTTGCAAGAGAAATTTGGCGTTGGTCCTAAGAAATGGGACAATTCACATTTACAGAAGTGTTCATCATCAGGTGAAGTAGAGTCATGTTTTTCGTACACTGTCATTTCAATTTCTTTTAAGCGTCTATTAATCTGTTGTAACGGTTTATTCGGAGACTGAACTAACGATTTTAAATGGTGGAGATAATTTTCAAATGGAAATGCTGACGAATTGTCTAGTGGCCCGAAATTTTCAACGTCATCTGCCAAATGTAATAAGGAATGTACATTGTAAACTAAGAACTCTAATCCGTAGGTCTTTTCACTGTGCGTTACGAATAAATGCAAAAGTTGGCGCGCAAATGGAACTCCGAATTTTTCAATATGGCGTTTAGAAATAAGTATCATAATTGAACAATGAAATAGCAAAAAATGCTCATATATTGCCAAATTGACATTCCCATACAAAGCAACTGGCCCAATATACAGTAAAAATATTCGAAATTCCGTTGCTTTCCAATCTGCCAACTTAGACAAACTGCGCCCTTTCCGATTGAATTCTACTGGAATACATTTACTGAGAAAAACAATTTTTTCAGATACATTTTGAAATGCAGTAGAGCTCATTTTGGCTCGGCTTGCGCCTCCTGTCCAAATACGCAAAAGTTTTTTCATTACACCTAGACAAACTAGGTGTATATAGTCTAAAGAAAAGACATAGATCAAATCTATAGGAAGAGCTATTAGAGGAGATTCTCCATGATGATGAGATACATCAATTTTAGTCCGAAAAGATTCGTTGTCTCTCTTGTTAAAAGGTAAATTTTTGAAAATGACACGTCCCAGGTGTTCTCCAGAGTTGTCGCACCTTTCACAGGAACTATACCCTGAATGGGTCTTCACACATTTCAGATATGCGCGCGCAGGAGCATCGCAAACAAAGCTGTGAACTTTTACTTCATGGATATTATTATTAATTTCAATGCCCGTGGTAAGTAAGTTCGATAACTCAATTAAAAAATCTTCTAAAAACGCTGACAATAAATTTGATTTGCCACTTCCTAAAAAAGAACCAATAACAAACGGCTCACTATTAAAATTTTTTACAAATGCTAAAATGGGCCAGAGATCATGTTTCTGACCATTTCTATAAATGGGCAGTTCATCTACATTAAATGAAATGTTGATAATGCTGTACTGAGAAATATTAGGCACTGACAATAACTTTAATTTTAAAGCGTTAACAAGTCCAAAATGACAATATTCGCCATTTAACAACGATTTTGTTTTCGTTTCTCTGGGCGTTTTCAGCAGCGTTCCACTGTCTAACGGTAACTCATTATGGTATGGATGCAAGATATGCAAGAGATGAGTAACTGCTGTACGTCGAACGTACCTTGAAACTGCCCAGTTTGACAATTTCGAATGCAAATCGCTAGGCGGCGGTTCATTAGAAAATAAATCGTTAGGGGGCACGTTACTGGAATAGGAAGTCAAATGGTTGTATAACGTCGCATCATTGAAGAGCAAATTTTCATTAGGCGAGTTTACATTAAAATCTAAATCTCTTGAGGAACAGGTGTCATTTTCACTTCCACACATTGAATCAGCAAAAAAATGGAATTTGATGATTCATTGGAATCATTATTAACTATTAAAGATGTATTATAACAATTCTGACTCACAGGTGCTAAATTTGCTTCTGCCTGTTAAAAATAATACTTTTCTGGTTTGTGTTTAATAATATAGGTATTAGTTTTTTTACTTTCTGGCCTACTGTTAAGATATATGAAAATAAAAAAAGAAGAAGTCAGTTAGTGAGAATCATAGAGAATTATCGAGAATGATTCATTATTAAGGTTAAGATGATATATTAATATGATTTGTATTGTACATGGAGTTGACAAATAAAGGTGTATAAGAAGGAAGACTATAAGTTAATTATTTAAAAAACAACAGGTTATGGGCCCAGGTGATTCTGTGGATAATTAAAATATAAAGAAAATGGCTAATTCACAAATAAAAAATATTTATAACATAGAACTATTGAATGGTGAAAATTATTACTCATGGAAATTTAGAGTGAAAATATTACTAGAAGAAAAAGATGTGGCAGAATGGATAGAAAAAGAATTTGTGGAATCAGATTATACAGTGGAAAAAGACAAAAAGGAAGCTATGAAAAAAGATAAGTTATGTAAGTCATTGATAATACAATGTTTGGATGATAAGCAATTAGAATTTGTAACGGAAAAAAAATACAGCCTATGGTATGTGGCAAGCTTTAGGAGATATTTATGAAAAAAAGGATTACCCGGGCAAATGATGCTAAGAAGAATGTTAATGTCATTAAAATTAAAAGAGAATGAAGATTTGGAAGGTTATTTGACAGAATTTGATGATCTTGTTAGGAAGATAAGAGCTACAGGGGCTGTTATGAGTGATGAGGACATTGTATGTATGTTAATGATGGGGATGCCTCGAAGTTTTGAAACAGTTATAACAATATTAGAGAATATGGATCCTAAAGTGTTAACAATAGATTTCGTCAAAAGAAAATTTAGAAGTGAAGTAGAAAGAAGAAAAGCATTAAAATCTGAACAATCAACTTATGAACAAAAATCAGCAGTATTTAATACTACAAATACTAGAAAAATAGTGTGTTTCCGGTGTCACAAGGAAGGACATATGCAAAAAGACTGTAAAGAAAGTGTACCAGGGCAATCAAATTCAAGAGTTGTGCAAGGTGGTTTTACAAGAGGTAGTTTCAGAGGAAATTATAGAGGTGGTTATAGTAGAGGAGGTTTTCGAGGATATGCAACTCCAAGTAGAGGTTTCACTCGAGGTAGAAGTTATCATACAAACTACAGAAATCAGGGAAATCATGTAGAGGTGAACAAGAAACAAAGTTCAGAAGATCAGGAAGAGCAAGATGGAATATGTTTTTTGATGAATGGTAATGAAAGTAAGATTGTAAATAACGATAATATCTCATTCTATATAGATTCAGGCTGTACAGATCATTTAGTAAATAATAACAAATATTTTTATGAATATTTAGAATTAAAAACACCAATTAACATAGCAGTAGCAAAGAATAATGAATATTTGAGGGCAATAGGTATTGGAAATATTAAAGTTTTGAGTAAAATAAATGGAAAGATCATTGAATGCATAATAAAAAATGTTTTTTACGTTCCAAATTTAAGGAAGAATTTATTATCAGTAAAAAGATTAGAAATGTCTAATGTATCTGTAGTTTTTGAGGGTGGTCAGGTTAGTTTATATAATGAAAATAAATTGATAGGAGTAGGATTTAGAAACAGGCTTTATGAGATTATTTTTGAGTATAAGATAGAAAATCGATGTTTTATGATTGAAAATGATGACAATGAATCAATGATGTGGCATAAAAGATTAGGGCATATATATAATGCAAATTTAAAGTTATTAGTTGATAAAAGAATGGTAAAAGGTTTGGAAAATGTAAATGTAAATAAAATTGATTTTTGTGAAGCCTGTGTAAAAGGTAAAATGACAAAACTTAGATTTGAAACAAGATCACATGCAAAAAGATTATTAGAGATTGTTCATACTGATGTTGTTGGACCAATAACGCCACTAAGTCACGATGGGGGTAAATATTTTGTTACATTTGTGGATGATTTTTCTAATTTTTGTACAGTGTATATCATAAAAGGTAAAGATGAGGTGTTTAAGTGTTTTGAAGAATATGTAAATATGGTACAATCAAAATTTAACATAAAATTGGCAGTGCTAAGATGTGACAATGGAGGGGAATATATTTCCAAAGATATAAAAGATTTATGTAAATCAAATGGAACTGTTTTAGACTATACAATACCATATATGCCACAGCAGAATGGTAAGACTGAGAGGTTTAATAGAAGTTTGTTGGAAAAGGCAAGAACAATGATAGAAGAAGCCAACCTGCCAAAAACGTTTTGGAATGAGAGCATTAGAGTAGCTGCTTATATTTTAAATCGTAGCCCTAGCAAACATTTAGAAAATGTTACACCAGCAGAATTGTGGTATGGTAAAAAACCTGATATAAAAAATATTAAGATATTTGGATGTACAGCATATGCTCATATACAAAAACAATTTAGAGAAAAGTTTGATCCAGTTTCTGAAAAAATGATTTTTATAGGATATACAAATACAGGTTATAGATTGTGGAGTATAAAAGGAAAAAGGGTGATAGTAGCACGAGATGTTATATTTAATGAAACTGATTTTATTTATAAAATAAAAAGGCAAGTATTGAAATAAATAATAGAGAACAAAACAGTTTAGAAGAAAACGTTGAAATAGAATCCGAAGAAGATGAGAGTAATGATGAAGCTCATAGAAGAAAAAATTTTGAAAGAATAAAAAGGAAAGTCAAAATTCCAGAAAAATATAATGATTATGAATTATATATGGCATTTGATGCAGTATCATTTGTAGAAAAAGTACCAGAGACAGTGGAGGAAATAGATAATAGAAGTGACAAAAATATGTGGATACAGGCTATGAAAAGGGAAATTGATTCAATTGAGAAAAATGAGACATGGAATGAAGTAGAGAAACCGGAAAAAGCAGAAATTTTGACAGCTAAATGGGTATTTGCTAAGAAACCATTAGAAACAATAATGGAAGACAGATACAAAGCGAGATTAGTTGTACGAGGATGTGGACAGAGAAATACTTATGATTATGATGATATATATTCACCTGTGGCAAAAATGACAACAATAAGGACTCTTCTAACAGTGAGCAATCAATATGGATATTATATAAAACAACTTGATGTGAAAACGGCATTTCTAAATGGAGATTTAAAAGAAGAAATATATGTTTATGCGCCAGAGAGGGTAAATTGTAAACCAGGATGTGTTTTAAAATTGAATAAAGCTCTTTATGGCTTAAAACAAGCTGCAAAATGCTGGAATATAAAAATAAATACATATTTATTAAATTTAGGTTTTACAAGATCAGAAACTGATTATTGTCTATATACAAAAGTTGATGAAGATAAACAAATTATGTATTTATTACTCTACGTGGATGATATCATATCAGCAGGGCAAAAATTAAATAAAATTGAAATTTGTAAAAATGATTTAATGAGATGTTTTGATATAAAAGATAAAGGAGATTTAAAGAGTTTTCTAGGACTTGAAGTAAATTATATTAAAGAAGAAGGAATCTTGGAATTAAGTCAAAGAAGATATTTACTTGGAATATTAGAAAGATTTAATTTTGATAATTGCAATCCCACAGCAACACCTATAGATCCAAAGTTTAATATTTTTGAAAATAAAGATGATGAATGCACACTACCAGTAAGACAACTAATTGGATGTTTAATGTATCTGATGCTTGGAACAAGACCAGATATCAGTTACTCAGTAAATTATTTAAGTAGATTTCAAGATAAAAATAATAGTTTGGTGTGGACAGGATTAAAAAGAATTTTAAGATATTTAAAAGGAACAGTTAATATGCATTTAAAATTTGAAAGAAAAAATAATGAAAGTTTGTTTGAGTGTTATGTGGATTCTGATTGGGAAAGTGAAGTGGTAGATAGAAAATCAGTGTCAGGATATTTAATTAAATTATTTGGTAATATAGTGATGTGGGTAACAAGAAAACAAAATTGTGTGACTCTTTCAAGCTCAGAAGCTGAGTTAGTGGCATTATGTTCCGCAGTACAAGATTGCTTATGGTTTAAGAAATTATTGTTTGATATGAAAGTCAATATTCAAAATTTTAAAATATATGAGGACAATCAAGGATGTATAGCTTTGATAAAAAATCCCGAAAATAACAAACGTGTAAAACATATAGATATAAAATACAACTTTGTGTGTGACATTTTAAATACAAAGAAAATGGAATTAACTTTTATTGGAACTAAAAATCAAGTAGCAGACATTTTAACAAAGGGGCTCCACAAAAGACAGTTTTATAAGAATAGAGATTATTTAAATTTATGTTAAGATATTTTGTTTATTATTAATGTTAATAAAAGAAAAAAATCAAAATATAATATTTGAAATTTCATAGAAAAGTATTAAGAGAGGGTGTTAAAAATAATACTTTTCTGGTTTGTGTTTAATAATATAGGTATTAGTTTTTTTACTTTCTGGCCTACTGTTAAGATATATGAAAATAAAAAAAGAAGAAGTCAGTTAGTGAGAATCATAGAGAATTATCGAGAATGATTCATTATTAAGGTTAAGATGATATATTAATATGATTTGTATTGTACATGGAGTTGACAAATAAAGGTGTATAAGAAGGAAGACTATAAGTTAATTATTTAAAAAACAACACTGCCACCCTTCTGTAGAGTTGTCTTTGACTAACAACACTTTTTTTCTTACGGGTTGCCATGCAGCTGCTTTTTCAATTTCTCTGGTGCATGTTTCAACCACACCTTGATGGTATCTTCTATTTCTTTCTGACTGACTAGAGGGGAGCTTTTTCTTACAGCACCTAAAAATGTTGTTTCAGATTAATAATAAGTATGCACCTACAAGTGAAAACACTTACCAATAATCACATCCTTTACGTTTAAGTTTTTAAAAGCCTTTTTATCACCTCGTTTGCCACAAAAATTCCAATTAGTTGCAAGAGAATGAGTGAACAAAAAATTTAAAATGCGGTTTGTATGTCCAGTAAAATCTCTCCCTCCAAAAGTCGATAGATATGCCGACTGGAATCACATAATTTAAATTGTAAAATACATATTAAGTGGTACAGAACACCCACCAAAGCCAGGCAATTATTTTTTTCACTCAGGTATGTTTCCAATTTGGTAATATCCTCTTGAGAATTCAAAGGAAACTGTACGCCTATATCATCTGGTAAATCTGTATTACTGGCGTGATTGCCACTGCGATCTTGTTTTCGGATCCACTGCAAAATTTGATTGTTCTGTTCTCTAATGGTCTTCAATAAAGTCATTACAACTTTTGGTTGCCGTTCGCCATTACGCGCACACGCGTTCACACCAGCAGTCCAGCACGCATGCGCCTGCACGTCTCGTATCGTATCGTGGCATTTCGATTAAAAACGCGCCAAAATTAAATCTTGGTCGACAGCCTCGACAGGAATCGATGCTAAAAATAATTGTTTCCTACTAATAAAATAGTTAAATAATTGTTAATTACAACATTCTCACTTCATCTTTAAATTCAAATTGCATTTCCACTTAAAACGTCAGTTTAGTATTTTCATTGCTAATTAATGAATTTATATTTATATCCAAATTTTAGGTAAACAACAATTTAAAATGTACAATTTTTTATAAAGCACGTATAGGGCTTAGTTTTTGTAATAAACTTTCGTTCTAATTTTTTTTATAGTTGATTAAAAAGCACTTAAAACGACCGAAAACGTACGAAAGACGTCTCTAGACGACGTCAAAATGACATCTGAAATGTCACGTCATATGGACGTCGCTTATTGGTCTACGACGTCGCCGACTAATAATGTCCAATAATTGACGTCATTATACCGACGCTGTGCTGCTTGGGAATGGCATTACCTCACCCAATTCAAACGAACATGTTTCTTCAATATTCAACAACTCTAAAATACCTTAGACATGGAGTGCAGTAAACCATTAAGTTGCATTACAATGTATTCCCTAAGCTAAATTTACACTAACCAAGTCATATGCATACAGGACTTTTCAGGAAAATTCTTCATTACTCATTCAGTTTCATTGGCAGATATAGTGTTGAATTTGTACAAAGTGATGAAATGGGAAGTGACTTGAAAGTTCTTATTCAAAAACTGGTAAAGACAATAATTTGATGGAAACATGACATTGCTAAGGTTATTTTTTTTCAGACTATTTTGAGATTTTCAAAGGAAGTCACCTAAAATACTTAACAAAATATATGATTTAATATCAAATATTGATGAGCAACTACTAATTATTTTGATTAAGAGTAAATTTATTAGAAAAATATTAATATTTAGACAAATATCAACTCACTGGCAACATTTTTCAACAATTCATTGTAAACTACAAGTTACTTATTCTTCACAATTGGGGTGGAGTCTCTTTAAATCAAACCAATAAAAAATTACTCAATATTTTATTTTCTTACCTCAGAAATATGAATAAAACAAGTAAGATGTGTCAGAACAATACGAGGATCTTTTCTATCATTTATTTATTGTGCAGAAATACCACAGTTCATTTGAATGATCTTTATCTTGCAATTCCATAAGGTAGGTACTCCAAAACTACTAAAGATCCCCATGTGAATCCATCCAAACGCTCCTATTATATCAATCATTATATACAGGTAAATATTTAAAAAAAATGTGTTGTTGGGGACTGTTTTATCAAATTTCCAAAAATATTTCCTAAATGATAGAATCACTGCAAAAATCTTCAAAGCCGGGTAGATGCTGTTCTCTTGTTGCTACTTCAATAATATAATTCTTTTTTTGTAACTTGACATTCACAGACGTTACACTACAAATTTCCAGGCCCAGTTCAGATCAAGCTACCGTAGCGAAATTAGTAAATATGTTAGAGTACATACAATTCTTTTTTATTAGAGGCCATTTTGGTAAATGAGAAATCACGCTGCTTTACCTAAAAATAAATTATTTATAAACTACTTCAATATTGGTGTAGTGCCTATACTTGTTATTAAAAAAGATATTCAAACACTTGCCAACACCTTAAAAGCATATTCATCAACATAAAACATTGTGGTGTGTACGTGAGTATTTTTATCAAATTACTTAGTTAAAGGTGTAGAAAATGTGGAAAATAATTGTACATGCCTACTATAAGAATCAAAATTTTAAAAATTTATACATTTTCAGTCAAAATTTACTTCATTACATAAACTACATTCACTTAATCTTCACGTATAAAACTTAAACATAAGTAAGTTTTCCAACTAGATACCAATTCCGTTTCTAACATTATAATGAATTCCGAAGTTCCTTTGTTTCAAACTTTGGTTTACTTTGACCTTGGCTCTAGTTCTACTAAATTTGGTTAATGGACAATATTTCCCACAATTGATCTAAACAAAGATCAAGAAAATAATTTTGACGAGAATGTTTATGAAAAAATATAAGCTAGGCAACATTGCTATGTAACTGTATTCATTTATGTTTTTGTTTTATCTAGCATAGAATGTTTGAAAGAAATAATATCAAATACTAGTTTTATTTCAATACAAATTTACTGTAGACATGTACCAACAAATCTTCGGGACAAACATATAGGTTTTTAACTAGGATATGCTTATTTATTATAATCATTAGTCAATTTAAGTCAAAAACAAGATGAAAGTAATGTGAAAACAAAAAACAAAGGCTAATAGATTAGCCTGGCCAGCAACTTCAGTACTTTCATCAAGTTGAAGTGAAAAGTTTGTTTTATTTAAACTGTAATAGTGAATTTGACCGATTTGTTTTTGCTTCCTTCTCAGTGAATGAAACTTCAGATTCTAACCTACAGAGTGTTCTGTTCCTTTTTTAGCTATCAATATGAATAGGCGATAAGATGCAAATGTAGCTTGTCTATTTTTCTCACCAGAAATTGATGTTTTCGTTATTGAGTTTGACTTTAAGAATTCTTTTTCTTTGTACTGAAAGAAATACATGTTTTTTTTTTGTGAAAAGTCTTTACAGTTTTGAAGGTTTCATACTCTCATCAGCAAATACTTCGAAACATAAAACACACTGAAGTAGCAGGTTGTCATCTGTGCCAGTAACCACAAAAACCATATTTCAAATAATCAGCAATGTACTTATGGTTCGGTTTTGCCTTCTTAGGGACTTCTTTTAAAAATTCTAAACTAGCCTAATAAAAATAAGTTTTGCATTGAAATGTTTATTATTATAAATTATTAATAAATGAATTTTGTCTTATCACTTGTTTTTAAATAAGTATTTTTAAGGCAATTACCATTTAACCAATCTAATCACTTTGTACAAATTAAACATTATATGTGCAAATCGAACTAAACGAGTAATGGAGAACTGTTCTGAAAAGTTTTGATTGTATGTGACTTGGTTGAGATATAGATTATAAGGGAGACTAGCTAAAACGTTCAAATAAGATGTGAGAATGCTTATCGTTTGAAACGTAAATGAAAATGATTTCTTTCTGAACTTGATTGATACAATCATACCTAATTTAGAATTGTATAAGTATGGAGAATTGGAAAATGGAGCCGAAGATACCTCCAATAATGATCTTTAACTCGAATGGATACAATTATGGAATAAACGTTTGATTGAATGGAAAAGTGTTGATTATTTCATAAAGTACGCGAGGACAATTTGTGTGCTGCATTTACTACTACCTACTGCTACCACCACACTTACTATTATACTGTCTGACGCCGGTTTCGATGTACTCCTCTAGTTTCTATGTGATTTGTACAAAACAAACAAACAAACAAACAAAATATTACTATGTATAATTTGATATCAAATGGTTATTTGATTGAATTAGTAACTCACTAAAGGTATTGAAGAAAATATGTAATTTGATCCATTTGGTCGAAAGATGCAAAAAACTACAGGAAGAAGTGATTTATAAGATATCTACTGATTTTGGTATTTGTAATAACTGCAAATTATCAAAGGATTATTTCTTAAAGGAAAGATTATCATTACTCTGACTGAATTAGAACAACTCTAAAATTCAGTGGTAAGTTCAATAATTACTCATCTTGTACTGGATACTGTGAACAATTTGAAATTATTATTATAATTATTTTCTAGTTTATGCTCTTTGAAAAATAGCGAATGAATGCTCTCAAATTTTTTCGATAATAATATAATGGATCGTATAGAACTGCTTTTGTTACTTGCCATTTTTCTTGATTAAAAAATTTCTTATAATTAAAAATCACATTGTTAACAGAAGTTAATTTGTAATTAGAATTTTCTCTATATAGAAAAATTGTTTCTGATTTTGTATAATAGTGCTCGTTTCTATAATTGATCTTCACACAAATGTTTTTGTAATCCATTTACTTAACACACTTTATCTGTCTTGATTGAACTTCTCAGTGAATATGTAACTAAATCAAAATAATTATTGAAAATTGTGAAGTTATTTTGGTTTTCTAGAAAATCCCAGTGTGACAGATTTTGTTGTAATATTCGTTTCTTCTATAGTATAAATAAAAGAAATTTATACAGGTTCTTCTATACTTTTATTATATTAGAAGTAAAACTACACAAAATGACTTGAATCTGAAAGTAACCATTTTTTTTATCTTTTCTTGACATAATAATGATCCTTGCCAACTTAATTGCTGGGTTACGTTCAGTAATTTTTTACAACACTACCCCTTAAACCAGCAATTAATTTAGACCAATATTTTTAGTACAAAAAATATGCTTGGGATTATGCAGCCCTTTTGTTAAAAGATCTGCTACCATTTTTTCAGTAGGCATGTATTTAATTTCAACCAAATTTTTTTTTCAATTACTTCCCTTACAAAATGGTACTTAGTGTCTATATGTTTAGTTTTGTTATGGTAAACAGGGTTTTTTAACAATTTTTGTGCACTTTGGCTGCCATTGGAAAGAATTACGGGCTTAGTCTCACAAAACTCATTTAAAAAACCACAAACAAATATGGCTTCAATTTTAAACCGACTTCAATAGGAGTCAAAACAGTTTTAGCATCACCTAACTTGAAACGCTCTAATAATTCTAAAATATAGTTCCTCTGATTAACTTTAATCATATTGTTTTGTTTGTCAAAATCAATATTTAAACCTAAAAAATATTTGATTAGCCCCAAGTCTTTAATTTTAAATTGTTTTGACAATTCCTGTTTGAAGTTGGTTTTAAAAACTGAGGAATTTGAACAAATTAAAAAATCATCAACATAAAGGGCCACTAGAATTATAAATTTGTCCTTGTTTTGGAAAAATATACATGGTTCAAAACTTGATTGCTGAAAACCTAAGTCTTTTAAGACATTTTTTACTTTAATATTCCAAATTCTGGAGGATTGTTTTAATCCATATATAGCCTTTTTTAATAAACATACTTTATTTTCATTATTTTTTAGAATAAACCCCTCAGGTTGCACCATGTAAATTTCTTCATCCAAGTTTCCGTTTAAAAATGCAGTTTCTACGTCTAAGTGGTCAATATCTAAACTTAATTCTACAGATAAAGCAAACAATATTCTTATTGTAGAGTATCTAACTACAGGTGAAAAAGTTTCAAAATAATCTATACCAAAGGTTTGTGTGAAACCCTTTGCAACTAGCCGTGCTTTATATCGTATTTCATTATTTGAATTCCTTTTTAAACAAAACACCCACTTATTTTGCACAACATTTCTGTTTGATGGACGGTCTACTAAAATCCATGCCTCATTTTTCATTAATGATTCGTACTCTCGTTCCATTGCTTTTTCCCAATTTCTTCTGTCACTTCTTGACATCGCTTCATCTACGGTCTTTGGATCTTGCATTTCATTATAAGTTTCCTTATTCATCACATTGTATGAAATGTAACCTTCATAATTTCTTTTCTTTGACACCCTTCCTGATCTGGTTACAATTTCTTGATCATTAATTTCCTCAAAGTTTTCACCTCCAGTTTCTTCTGGAATTTCATTTTCTTCTTCATTGATATTATTATTTGATCCTCCACCTTCTTCATTTATGTCACTATCATCCACTCCAGGTTTAGTTTTTGTTTGTAGGTCAACAGTAATTGCTGAATCAGGATCTGAGTTGCTAGTTTCAGCCTTACAATTATTTATATTTTTAAAAGGTTGATTCAGAAATTCATTAAATTTTACTATTTTCACTGTATCCCACTATAATACCTACTTTTGCTCTTTTCTCTAGTTTAGATCTTTTTTCTTTTGGAATGTAAACAAAAGCCTGAGAACCAAATGTAATGAAATATGATAAATCAGGTTTCTTTCCAATCCATAACTCATAAGGTGTCTTTTCTTCACTTTTAGTATGTAGTCTATTAGAAATGTAGTTAGCAGTTGTTACTGCTTCCCCCAATATTTATGGGGTAAGTTAGTATCTAATAACATACACTTGCCGATTCCATCAATGTTCTATTTTTCCTCTCCAACACACCATTTTGCTCTGGACAATATGGTGCAGTCGACTGAAAGCTTATACCAAAACTTTTTAGTAGCTTCTGCACAGCTACCCCTGTATATTCCCCTCCATTATCACTTCTAAATGTTTTTGGATAGACCCCAAAAATATTTTTGACTTCTAGAATGAATTCCTTTAGTTTAATATATACTTCATCTTTAGATTCTAATAAATAAAGTGTGGTATATCTTGAAAAATCATCAGTTAAAGTCAAATAATATTTCTTTTTACCAACAGTAGGGGTTCTCATAGGTCCACATATATCACTATGGATTATATCAAGAACTTTAAACGTCTACTTTCTGATTTTTTAGGAAAAGATTTCCTCATTAATTTACCTTCAATACAAGTGACTCATTGTTTTTTCTGACCACAATCATTTATTTTTATGCCAATAGCTAAATCTTTACTTACTATCATTTTTATATCATCCGGGCTTCTGTGACCTAAACGTCTATGCCATGTATGTATATAATTATTCATTTCTTCACACGTTTTTACAATATTTACTTTTTCTGAAAACGTGTTTAATTTATATAAACCATTACAGTATTTTCCTGTGGCTATAATAGAATTATTAATTTCTATATAACAATTACAATCATCAAACTTTATGTTATAACCAGCTTTTGTAATTTTAGACACCAATAACAGATTATTGCTTAGCTCAGGTACAAATAAAACATCTTTAAATTTTAAACTTATGCATTTACCTGAAATTTCTGTTTTTACTAAAATATCACCTTTACCTTTGACTTGCATTTCCTGTCCATTTGCAACTATAATTTTATTTAACTTTGAATAGTCCAATTTAATAAATAATTCTGGATTATTTGACCTGTGACTTGTAGCCCCTGAATCAATATACCATTCTAGATTATTTTTACTGTTACCGGAAACATTGAAACAAAAAACTGAGTCAGACAACTCATCACCTTCAACAGTTACTTTGGCATGTTGCTTTCCCTTATTTCTGTCTTTCTTCATGAAAAAACAATCTTTTTTGTAGTGACCTTTTCTATGACAATAATAACATTCTATTTTTTCTTTCATCTTCTTCGAAAACTTTTTATTTGTGTTTAATGCCGTCTCCGTTGAACTGGTATCTTCTTTTCTTTTATACTCATCCATTAGTTTTCCCTTTACATATTCAAGAGTCAATTCATCATCTGGCCCAGCATCTAATGCTGTTACTAATGTGAAATAACTTTCTGGCAATCCACCTAACAATAATGCAGCTACATGGAAATACTTAATAGTCTCACCAACTCCTCGTAGTCTTTCAACTAATTCTAGTATTTCTTTAATGTATTCATGCATTGGTTTATTTTCAAGTCTAGACTGATACAGCTTCCTCAATAAATACAACTTGTTACGTAAATTATTTCTTTCATGTACCTTTTGCAGTTCATTCCACATTTCTTTCGCATTCTTGCATTTATAAATGTGTGCTATCTGATTGTCTTCGATACTTAATGAAATTGTAGATTGTGCTTTTTCATCTTTACGTTTCCATTCAACAGATGGTTTATTTGGTATTGCCTCTTCTACAACAGACCAATTTCCTTCTCGTGTAAGCAACATTTTAATTCTAAATTTCCAATTTTGATAATTGTTGTTGTCTAATCTGGCGAAAGTAAACTTTACACTTTCAGATTCCATTTCTGCTTTTAATTTGCTTTACAAGCCAAGCCGGCACGCCTTATTTTTTAGGTTAGCTTTTATACTTTACCTTGAAATTCACTGAAGCTTATTAAATCTGGCCTGGGCCCATAATCTGTTGTAATATTCGTTTCTTCTATAGTATAAATAAAAGAAATTTATACAGGTTCTTCTATACTTTTATTATATTAGAAGTAAAACTACACAAAATGACTTGAATCTGAAAAGTAACCATTTTTATTTTGACATCATAATCATCCTTGCCAACTTAATTGCTGGGTTACGCTCAGTAATTTTTTACAACAGATTTTGTATAGAAATTTTAAAACTTTGACTTATATTTTGTATTGATTGATGTCTTATACTTTGTTATTTCAAACTAAAACTATTTAGATGATGTTTCTGTTTGCCAATGAACAAGAGAATTGTTCAGAAAATGGGAAAGTTTTTTAGTTCCATAAAAGGTTATTAGTTTTTCAACTAAAAATATTCAGACAATTTATAAAACAAAATATGTTCCAGTCTCAACAACTAGGCCACGTAAGGATTCAGATTCCTATATCAAAATGAATCATTTATTGAGATCTCTCTGTGGTAAAGCATTGTCGGTCGAATATAAAATCACCCTGTATTTAATGAGTTATATTTAGATTATGTAAATTCCAAAGATAATAATAATCTTTCTGTATTTACTCAACCCCTAAACAGAACTAAATTTGTTTATTTCAAAGAAGATCTGTGTATATTTTAGGATTTAGCTTTACTTCGTTTATTTTATATGTATGTTTTAATACAATTTCATTGTTGTTCTATTTTATACTGTTCACTCCTTTATTGTATGAGCAGCTTGAAATTGTTGTCACTATCGACTTGGGCTCCCCTGTGGTGGTTATTCCGAAACCCGATTGGAGTGTCCCACATACTTTTTCAAGCTGGATCCATATTAAGCATATTTGCTTTCGAAAGTATACCAGCGGGGCAGTGTCATTCAAACTATTACCAACCATAGAGGCATGTATAGGATGAACCGATTGAGTATCGGTATAATAACAGCTCCTTCTGTAATGTTGATGAGGTGAGTGAGAACTGTATCCCAGACTACTCTAATTTCTCTAATCTCTATTTGTTTCCCCTGTTATATGTGAATTTTATTTTTTTATTTAAGGATAAGGCTGAAACTGTTGAAATTAGGCATAAAAAATGATTTGCATAAAATTAATAAAAAAAAAATGATTTTATAACAAACTTTATTGAGAAAATTAACAAATTTTTATCAAAAATTAGAACGAACATTTTTCCTTCAAATCACGACGCCATCACTCAAAAGTATCTTTCTGCTATTCTCCTCATATTTCATCCTCCTCTACTTCTTGCTCCTCGTCTTCTTCTTCTTCGTAGTCTTCCGCCGAAGATTCCGTCTCATCACCCAAGTTCGCGCGTTTCTTTTGTTTACCGCCGCCATCCTCACTCGCGTATCTCTGTCGCTTCGTGTTTCTCGAAGATTTCGCATATCTATATATGAAGCTGTACTTTTTCAGTCTGTCGAGCAGCTTCATTTCGACGGCTTCTTTAGCCTGTTTGACGGCTACGTCCATCCTGAGTTGGAGTTTATTGAATTTATCGTTCAGCACAAGGTTATCGTCGATATTTTTCAAGAACGGTTTCAAATTTTCGGCCTTCACCCAAGATCTAGTCACCGCGTCGGAATCGAAAAATGTCACGTGGTAGTGCGTCTGAAAATAATCGTTATCCGTCAATACACAGTGTAACTAACTCCATAGATCCAATACCTTGTGTCGTTTCAAGAATTTTATCGAAATATATTACGAAAAAAAGGCGATTAATCACCCTGTATATGGCCATCAAAATTTACAAATTAAAAAAAAATAAAATACGAGTTTACAAATTTCCCACTCTCCACTTTCAGTTGATAAAAAGAATCGCACTCTATTTAAGGTAACTTGAAATTTATTTCGATTTTAAGTAAACAAATCACCCTGTATACCCTGTATACATGTACGTGACATGAACTAAAAAAATGGTACTTACAACACTAACCTAATGAAAGTGACCAAGAGAAATATTAGACTTACCGGTTCTAAGGAATCTTTCAAGCAAAAATAATTCTCGGTTTCCGGATCATCTTCCACCATAGCCGGCCACCATGGATAACCTTCGATTTTCGCCCAGACGATGCTACCCGCGTTATATTTATTAAATATCATCAGCTCCTTTTCTTTATCGTCGATCGATTGTTCCTTGATTTCGCATCTATTATACCTCCCATCTGGATTCATCCAACAATACCATTTGTCAGGTAGATCCAGGGGATCTTTCACGTCGGGCAGGTATCTATACTTATCGCAAGAGTCGCAATACACGTAGAGACCGACGTTTCTGAATTCTTGAAGTAATCTCATTTTCTCGTAGAAGCTCTCGTTCAAAAAATCCATATGTTCCTCCTCTTTCGCATCTTTTCTGTTTAGAACTTCCTTGGAATTGGCGTTCGCTACAGTTCATTGGTGGTGATGCATCGAACTTATCTGCAGGAGTCACGATAATCTTCGTATCGTTAGCATCTTTTTCCTCCTTTGGAGCTTGGAGCGATACCGTTGAGTTTTGGTTTTGATAAGTTTGTTTTTTCTTCTCCTTAACCATTTTCAACCAGTTATTGAATTTTGTCACTACCAAATTTTTGTAATACAAATTGGTTTCTTTACTCAAAGTCGACGGCATTTTAAAACTTCTACAATTTTAATATACAAATAACACTTATTAACCGTCTTACTTTCATTCACTTAAAAAAATATTTTTGACAATTGTTGACTTTTGAAATTTAAGCACTTTGAAATGTTTATCTCGTTAACCAATCGAAATCATCAATTGATGATATCTTTATGTATATTTAAGAAAAAAACGATTTTTCGCGTTGTACATCACGAAATAAAACCGCTATAATTACGATGATTTAACTATCTGAAACAAATAAAATGAAAATATGTAGACATATATGTAATACCAACTGTCCATATAGGAGTCTTACCTATATGAGTAATAATAGTATAACCATTGTATAAAGGATATTCTTTATACAATGTTATTACAGTATATGTTAGACAACGTATTATAACAAAAATAATATTTTACAACGTTGCATAAAATATTTTTTGTGTTGAAAGTTAAAATGGCAACATGCTAGTACGCTGTGAAGTTGGCTCCTAGTGATATTAGACAGTTTAGGTTATTGCATATCTGTCTTTATATTAAGTTATAACAATAAAAAGGATATTTTTATTCTAATAATACTAAAAACAACAAGTTATAGGTCCGAGACTTTTCACTGTATAAATAAATAATTCGGATTACGAAACTAAAAACGAAAATTCATTAGAACAAAAAACTTTTCTGGAAACTGTAACATAAATGGAATAACTTTAAAAGCATATAGAATTATGGACTTGGTTATAAACCGCATAGGTACCGAGTAGTATTCATGATTATGAATATATAAAAACATACATTTGTACATACATACATAACACATATTATGAGCTGTACTGGTAAATGATGAAATATTTGAAAAATTGTCTAAGCTGTATGAAGGAGATACAGAACAATTAAAAGGTAAGGTCACTAAAAAATTTTTCAGCTATATCTATAAGAGAAATGACATTCAATATATCAGTAATTTACAAAAAGTTTTTGTCATAATAGTACAGCAAGTCAGCAATGTAAAAAATGAGATCAGGAGTTATTATGACAGCTATATATGATAAGGGATCAATCTGATGAGTTTTAAACACGAAAAAAAAAGGATTATGATAGAGTGGAGTGATAAACTCCATTTTAATAATGAAAATGATGAATTTTGATCTTCTGCTTTAGAAGATAATCTATAAAAAATACATCGGGTGAAAAAGAAGACATGTACCAACAAAATTAAAAGGAGTAACAAAAAGAGGCATATTCAAAATTATACTTATCTACAATTATTCTATATATCTCGTAACAGTAAAGGATGACAGAGAGTTGAAAAGCTAAGAACAAATGTGCGAAAACATTTAGAAATGTGGTCCCCACAAAATTCTTTATACATATAATTAATATAAAATAGATACCTTCCACAGGACAGCTGTAAGCCTACATTTTGATGTTTAGGACTTGTTTTGAAAAGAATACTGTTCCCTTTTCTTTCTCTCAACGTTTTTGCTTCCATTAGAATGACTTGATAACAATATACTTTCAACTGGTTGTTGAGAAGCTAAAAAAACAAAACAAAAGTGTGTGGGTATGTATCAGTAGAAATGGCATTACCTCACCCAATTCAAACAAACATGTTTCTTCAATATTCAACAACTCTAAAATACCTTAGACATGGAGTGCAGTAAACCATTAAGTTGCATTACAATGTATTCCCTAAGCTAAATTTACACTAACCAAGTCATATGCATACAGGACTTTTCAGGAAAATTCTTCATTACTCATTCAGTTTCATTGGCAGATATAGTGTTGAATTTGTACAAAGTGATGAAATGGGAAGTGACTTGAAAGTTCTTATTCAAAAACTGGTAAAGACAATAATTTGATGGAAACATGACATTGCTAAGGTTATTTTTTTTCAGACTATTTTGAGATTTTCAAAGGAAGTCACCTAAAATACTTAACAAAATATATGATTTAATATCAAATATTGATGAGCAACTACTAATTATTTTGATTAAGAGTAAATTTATTAGAAAAATATTAATATTTAGACAAATATCAACTCACTGGCAACATTTTTCAACAATTCATTGTAAACTACAAGTTACTTATTCTTCACAATTGGGGTGGAGTCTCTTTAAATCAAACCAATAAAAAATTACTCAATATTTTATTTTCTTACCTCAGAAATATGAATAAAACAAGTAAGATGTGTCAGAACAATACGAGGATCTTTTCTATCATTTATTTATTGTGCAGAAATACCACAGTTCATTTGAATGATCTTTATCTTGCAATTCCATAAGGTAGGTACTCCAAAACTACTAAAGATCCCCATGTGAATCCATCCAAACGCTCCTATTATATCAATCATTATATACAGGTAAATATTTAAAAAAAATGTGTTGTTGGGGACTGTTTTATCAAATTTCCAAAAATATTTCCTAAATGATAGAATCACTGCAAAAATCTTCAAAGCCGGGTAGATGCTGTTCTCTTGTTGCTACTTCAATAATATAATTCTTTTTTTGTAACTTGACATTCACAGACGTTACACTACAAATTTCCAGGCCCAGTTCAGATCAAGCTACCGTAGCGAAATTAGTAAATATGTTAGAGTACATACAATTCTTTTTTATTAGAGGCCATTTTGGTAAATGAGAAATCACGCTGCTTTACCTAAAAATAAATTATTTATAAACTACTTCAATATTGGTGTAGTGCCTATACTTGTTATTAAAAAAGATATTCAAACACTTGCCAACACCTTAAAAGCATATTCATCAACATAAAACATTGTGGTGTGTACGTGAGTATTTTTATCAAATTACTTAGTTAAAGGTGTAGAAAATGTGGAAAATAATTGTACATGCCTACTATAAGAATCAAAATTTTAAAAATTTATACATTTTCAGTCAAAATTTACTTCATTACATAAACTACATTCACTTAATCTTCACGTATAAAACTTAAACAAAACTTAAGTTTTCCAACTAGATACCAATTCCGTTTCTAACATTATAATGAATTCCGAAGTTCCTTTGTTTGAAACTTTGGTTTACTTTGACCTTGGACGTATAAAAAACATTAGCCCAGCTGGCATGTTTGAATATAACTGAAGCCAACTTACAGTAAACCTCAATGTTGTCAAATTTTACAAATTATTTGTTTATTATCTGGATGCATGTTACGTTTCAAATATATTTATTTATACATCGTAATATTATTAAAAACCAATAAGAATGTGGCTCCAGTTCTCACTAAATTTGGTTAATGGACAATATTTCCCACAATTGATCTAAACAAAGATCAAGAAAATAATTTTGGCGAGAATGTTTATGAAAAAATATAAGCTAGGCAACATTGCTACGTAACTGTATTCATTTATGTTTTTGTTTTATCTAGCATAGAATGTTTGAAAGAAATAATATCAAATACTAGTTTTATTTGAATACAAATTTACTATAGACATGTACCAACAAATCTTCGAGACAAACATATAGGTTTTTAATGAGGATATGCTTATTTATTATAATTATTAGTCAATTTAAGTCAAAAACAAGATGAAAGTAATGTGAAAACAAAGGCTAATAGATTAGCCTGGCCAGCAACTTCAGTACTTTCATCAAGTTGAAGTGAAAAGTTTGTTTTATTTAAACTGTAATAGTGAATTTGACCGATTTTTTTTTGCTTCCTTCTCAGTGAATGAAACTTCAGATTCTAACCTACAGAGTGTTCTGTTCCTTTTTTAGCTATCAACATGAATAGGCGATAAGATGCAAATGTAGCTTGTCTATTTTTCTCACCAGAAATTGATGTTTTCGTTATTGAGTTTGACTTTAAGAATTCTTTTTCTTTGTACTGAAAGAAATACATATGTTTTTTTTTGTGAAAAGTCTTTACAGTTTTGAAGGTTTCATACTCTCATCAGCAAATACTTCGAAACATAAAACACACTGAGGTAGCAGGTTGTCATCTGTGTCAGTAACCACAAAAACCATATTTCAAATAATCAGCAATGTACTTATGGTTCGGTTTTGCCTTCTTAGGGACTTCTTTTAAAAATTCTAAACTAGCCTAATAAAAATAAGTTTTGCATTGAGATGTTTATTATTATAAATTATTAATAAATGAATTTTGTCTTATCACTTGTTTTTAAATAAGTATTTTTAAGGCAATTACCATTTAACCAATCTAATCACTTTGTACAAATTAAACATTATATGTGCAAATCGAACTAAACGAGTAATGGAGAACTGTTCTGAAAAGTTTTGATTGTATGTGACTTGGTTGAGATATAGATTATAAGGGAGACTAGCTAAAACGTTCAAATAAGATGTGAGAATGCTTATCGTTTGAAACGTAAATGAAAATGATTTCTTTCTGAACTTGATTGATACAATCATACCTAATTTAGAATTGTATAAGTATGGAGAATTGGAAAATGGAGCCGAAGATACCTCCAATAATGATCTTTAACTCGAATGGATACAATTATGGAATAAACGTTTGATTGAATGGAAAAGTGTTGATTATTTCATAAAGTACGCGAGGACAATTTGTGTGCTGCATTTACTACTACCTACTGCTACCACCACACTTACTATTATACTGTCTGACGCCGGTTTCGATGTACTCCTCTAGTTTCTATGTGATTTGTACAAAACAAACAAAATATTACTACGTATAATTTGATATCAAATGGTTATTTGATTGAATTAGTAACTCACTAAAGGTATTGAAGAAAATATGTAATTTGATCCATTTGGTCGAAAGATACAAAAAACTACAGGAAGAAGTGATTTATAAGATATCTACTGATTTTGGTATTTGTAATAACTGCAAATTATCAAAGGATTATTTCTTAAAGGAAAGATTATCATTACTCTGACTGAATTAGAACAACTTTAAAATTCAGTGGTAAGTTCAATAATTACTCATCTTGTACTGGATACTGTGAACAATTTGAAATTATTATTATAATTACTTTCTAGTTTATGCTCTTTGAAAAATAGCAAATGAATGCTCTCAAATTTTTTCGATAATAATATAATGGGAATCGTATAGAACTGCTTTTGTTTCTTATAATTAAAAATCACATTGTTAACAGAAGTTAATTTGAAATTAGAATTTTCTCTATATAGAAAAATTGTTTCTGATTTTGTATAATAGTGCTCGTTTCTATAATTGATCTTCACACAAATGTTTTTGTAATCCATTTACTTAACACACTTTATCTGTCTTGATTGAACTTCTCAGTGAATATGTAACTAAATCAAAATAATTATTGAAAATTGTGAAGTTATTTTGGTTTTCTAGAAAATCCCAGTGTGACAGATTTTGTTGTAATATTAGTTTCTTCTATAGTATAAATAAAAGAAATTTATACAGGTTCTTCTATACTTTTATTATATTAGAAGTAAAACTACACAAAATGACTTGAATCTGAAAGTAACCATTTTTTTTTATCTTTTCTTGACATAATAATCATCCTTGCCAACTTAATTGCTGGGTTACGTTCAGTAATTTTTTACAACACTACCCCTTAAACCAGCAATTAATTTTGACCAATATTTTTAGTACAAAAAATATGCTTGGGATTATGCAGCCCTTTTGTTAAAAGATCTGCTACCATTTTTTCAGTAGGCATGTATTTAATTTCAACCAAATTTTTTTTCAATTACTTCCCTTACAAAATGGTACTTAGTGTCTATATGTTTAGTTCTGTTATGGTAAACAGGGTTTTTTAACAATTTTTGTGCACTTTCGCTGCCATTGAAAAGAATTACGGGCTTAGTCTCACAAAACTCATTTAAAAAACCACTAACAAATATTGCTTCAATTTTAAACCGACTTCAATAGGAGTCAAAACAGTTTTAGCATCACCTAACTTGAAACGCTCTAATAATTCTAAAATATAGTTCCTTTGAAACATACTTTATTTTCATTATTTTTTAGAATACACCCCTCAGGTTGCACCATGTAAATTTCTTCATCCAAGTTTCCGTTTAAAAATGCAGTTTCTACGTCTAAGTGGTCAATATCTAAACTTAATTCTACAGATAAAGCAAACAATATTCTTATTGTAGAGTATCTAACTACAGGTGAAAAAGTTTCAAAATAATCTATACCAAAGGTTTGTGTGAAACCCTTTGCAACTAGCCGTGCTTTATATCGTATTTCATTATTTGAATTCCTTTTTAAACAAAACACCCACTTATTTTGCACAACATTTTTGTTTGATGGACGGTCTACTAAAATCCATGCCTCATTTTTCATTAATGATTCGTACTCTCTTTCCATTGCTTTTTCCCAATTTCTTCTGTCACTTCTTGACATCGCTTCATCTACAGTCTCTGGATCTTGCATTTCATTATAAGTTTCCTTATTCATCACATTGTATGAAATGTAACCTTCATAATTTCTTTTCTTTGACACCCTTCCTGATCTGGTTACAATTTCTTGATCATTAATTTCCTCAAAGTTTTCACCTCCAGTTTCTTCTGGAATTTCATTTTCTTCTTCATTGATATTATTATTTGATCCTCCACCTTCTTCATTTATGTCACTATCATCCACTCCAGGTTTAGTTTTTGTTTGTAGGTCAACAGTAATTGCTGAATCAGGATCTGAGTTGCTAGTTTCAGCCTTACAATTATTTATATTTTTAAAAGGTTGATTCAGAAATTCATTAAATTTTACATTACAACTTATAATAATTTTATCTGTATCTGTATCTAGAATTCTATAAGCTTTACTATTTTCAGTGTATCCCACTATAATACCTATTTTTGCTCTTTTCTCTAGTTTAGATCTTTTTTCTTTTGGAATGTAAACAAAAGCCTGAGAACCAAATGTAATGAAATATGATAAATCAGGTTTCTTTCCAATCCATAACTCATAAGGTGTCTTTTCTTTACTTTTAGTATGTAGTCTATTAGAAATGTAGTTAGCAGTTGTTACTGCTTCCCCCCAATATTTATGGGGTCAGTTAGTATCTAATAACATACACTTGCCGATTCCATCAATGTTCTATTTTTCCTCTCCAACACACCATTTTGCTCTGGACAATATGGTGCAGTCGACTGAAAGCTTATACCAAAACTTTTGAGTAGCTTCTGCACAGCTACCCCTGTATATTCCCCTCCATTATCACTTCTAAATGTTTTTGGATAGACCCCAAAAATATTTTTGACTTCTAGAATGAATTCCTTTAGTTTAATATATACTTCATCTTTAGATTCTAATAAATAAAGTGTGGTATATCTTGAAAAATCATCAGTTAAAGTCAAATAATATTTCTTTTTACCAACAGTAGGGGTTCTCATAGGTCCACATATATCACTATGGATTATATCAAGAACTTTAAACGTCTTACTTTCTGATTTTTTAGGAAAAGATTTCCTCATTAATTTACCTTCAATACAAGTGACACATTGTTTTTTCTGACCACAATCATTTATTTTTATGCCAATAGCTAAATCTTTACTTACTATCATTTTTATATCATCCGGGCTTCTGTGACCTAAACGTCTATGCCATGTATGTATATAATTATTCATTTCCTCACACGTTTTTACAATATTTACTTTTTCTGAAAACTTGTTTAATTTATATAAACCATTACAGTATTTTCCTGTGGCTATAACAGAATTATAATTTCTATATAATTACAATCATCAATCTTTATGTTATAACCAGCTTTTGTAATTTTAGACACCGAAAACAGATTATTGCTTAGCTCAGGTACAAATAAAACATCTTTAAATTTTAAACTTATGCATTTACCTGAAATTTCTGTTTTTACTAAAATATCACCTTTACCTTTGACTTGCATTTCCTGTCCATTTGCAACTATAATTTTATTTAACTTTGAATAGTCCAATTTAATAAATAATTCTGGATTATTTGACCTGTGACTTGTAGCCCCTGAATCAATATACCATTCTAGATTATTTTTACTGTTACCGGAAACATTGAAACAAAAAACTGAGTCAGACAACTCATCACCTTCAACAGTTACTTTGGCATGTTGCTTTCCCTTATTTCTGTCTTTCTTCATGAAAAAACAATCTTTTTTGTAGTGACCTTTTCTATGACAATAATAACATTCTATTTTTTCTTTCATCTTCTTCGAAAACTTTTTATTTGTGTTTAATGCCGTCTCCGTTGAACTGGTATCTTCTTTTCTTTTATACTCATCCATTAGTTTTCCCTTTACATATTCAAGAGTCAATTCATCATCTGGCCCAGCATCTAATGCTGTTACTAATGTGAAATAACTTTCTGGCAATCCACCTAACAATAATGCAGCTACATGGAAATACTTAATAGTCTCACCAACTCCTCGTAGTCTTTCAACTAATTCTAGTATTTCTTTAATGTATTCATGCATTGGTTTATTTTCAAGTCTAGACTGATACAGCTTCCTCAATAAATACAACTTGTTACTTAAATTATTTCTTTCATGTACCTTTTGCAGTTCATTCCACATTTCTTTCGCATTCTTGCATTTATAAATGTGTGCTATCTGATTGTCTTCGATACTTAATGAAATTGTAGCTTGTGCTTTTTCATCTTTACATTCTTATTGGTTTTTAATAATATTACGATGTATAAATAAATATTTTTGAAACGTAACATGCATCCAGATAATAAACAAATAAATTGTAAAATTTGACAACATTGAGGTTTACTGTAAGTTGGCTTCAGTTATATTGCAACATGCCAGCTGGGTTAATCTTTTTTATTCGTCCGTCCAAGGTCAAAGTAAACCAAAGTTTCAAACAAAGGAACTTCGGAATTCATTATAATGTTAGAAACGGAATTGGTATCTAGTTGGAAAACTTAAGTTTTGTTTAAGTTTTATACGTGAAGATTAAGTGAATGTAGTTTATGTAATGAAGAAATTTTGACTGAAAATGTATAAATTTTTAAAATTTTGATTCTTATAGTAGGCATGTACAATTATTTTCCACATTTTCTACACCTTTAACTAAGTAATTTGATAAAAATACTCACGTACACACCACAATGTTTTATGTTGATGAATATGCTTTTAAGGTGTTGGCAAGTGTTTGAATATCTTTTTTAATAACAAGTATAGGCACTACACCAATATTGAAGTAGTTTATAAATAATTTATTTTTAGGTAAAGGAGCGTGATTTCTCATTTACCAAGATGGCCTCTAATAAAAAAGAATTGTATGTACTCGTAACATATTTAGTAATTTCGCTATGGTAGCTTGATCTGAACTGGGCCTGGAAATTTGTAGTGTAACGTCTGTGAATGTCAAGTTACAAAAAAAGAATTAGATTATTGAAGTAGCAACAAGAGAACCGCATCATTTATTAATAATTTATAATAATAAACATCTCAATGCAAAACTTATTTTTATTAGGCTAGTTTAGAATTTTTAAAAGAAGTCCCTAAGAAGGCAAAACCGAACCATAAGTACATTGCTGATTATTTGAAATATGGTTTTTGTGGTTACTGGCACAGATGACAACCTGCTACTTCAGTGTGTTTTATGTTTCGAAGTATTTGCTGATGAGAGTATGAAACCTTCAAAACTGTAAAGACTTTTCACAAAAAAAAACATATGTATTTCTTTCAGTACAAAGAAAAAGAATTCTTAAAGTCAAACTCAATAACGAAAACATCAATTTCTGGTGAGAAAAATAGACAAGCTACATTTGCATCTTATCGCCTATTCATGTTGATAGCTAAAAAAGGAACAGAACACTCTGTAGGTTAGAATCTGAAGTTTCATTCATTGAGAAGGAAGCAAAAAAAATCGGTCAAATTCACTATTACAGTTTAAATAAAACAAACTTTTCACTTCAACTTGATGAAAGTACTGAAGTTGCTGGCCAGGCTAAACTATTAGCCTTTGTTTTTTGTTTTCACATTACTTTCATCTTGTTTTTGACTTAAATTGACTAATAATTATAATAAATAAGCATATCCTCATTAAAAACCTATATGTTTGTCTCGAAGATTTGTTGGTACATGTCTATAGTAAATTTGTATTCAAATAAAACTAGTATTTGATATTATTTCTTTCAAACATTCTATGCTAGATAAAACAAAAACATAAATGAATACAGTTACATAGCAATGTTGCCTAGCTTATATTTTTTCATAAACATTCTCGCCAAAATTATTTTCTTGATCTTTGTTTAGATCAATTGTGGGAAATATTGTCCATTAACCAAATTTAGTGAGAACTAGAGCCACATTCTTATTGGTTTTTAATAATATTTCGATGTATAAATAAATATTTTTGAAACGTAACATGCATCCAGATAATAAACAAATAATTTGTAAAATTTGACAACATTGAGGTTTACTGTAAGTTGGCTTCAGTTATATTCAAACATGCCAGCTGGATTAATATTTTTTATACGTCCAAGGTCAAAGTAAACCAAAGTTTCAAACAAAGGAACTTCGGAATTCATTATAATGTTAGAAACGGAATTGGTATCTAGTTGGAAAACTTACTTATGTTTAAGTTTTATACATGATAAAGTGAATGTAGTTTATGTAATGAAGTAAATTTTGACTGAAAATGTATAAATTTTTAAAATTTTGATTCTTATAGTAGGTATGTACAATTATTTTTCACATTTTCTACACCTTTAACTAAGTAATTTGATAAAAATACTCACGTATACAACACAATGTTTCATGTTGATGAATATGCTTTTAAGGTGTTGGCAAGTGTTTGAATATCTTTTTTAATAACAAGTATAAGCACTACACCAATACTGGAAGTAGTTTACAAATAATTTATTTTTAGGTAAAGCAGCGTGATTTCTCATTTACCAAAATGGCCTCTAATAAAAAAGAATTGTATGTACTCTAACATATTTACTAATTTCGCTATGGTAGCTTGATCTGAACTGGGCCTGGAAATTTGTAGTGTAACGTCTGTGAATGTCAAGTTACAAAAAAAGAATTAGATTATTGAAGTAGCAACAAGAGAACAGCATCTACCCGGCTTTGAAGATTTTTGCAGTGATTCTATCATTTAGGAAATATTTTTGGAAATTTGATAAAACAGTCCCCAACAACACATTTGTTTTTAAATATTTACCTGTATATAATGATTGATATAATAGGAGCGTTTGGATGGATTCACATGGGGATCTTTAGTAGTTTTGGAGTACCTACCTTATGGAATTGCAAGATAAAGATCATTCAAATGAACTGTGGTATTTCTGGACAATAAATAAATGATAGAAAAGATCCTCGTATTGTTCTAACACATCTTACTTGTTTTATTCATCTTTCTGAGGTAAGAAAATAAAATATTGAGTAATTTTTTATTGGTTTGATTTAAAGAGACTCCACCCCAATTGTGAAGAATGAGTTACTTGTAGTTTACAATGAATTGATGAAAAATGTTGCCAGTGTGTTGATATTTGTCTAAATATCAATATTTTTCTAATAAATTTACTCATAATCAAAATAATTAGTAGTTGCTCATCAATATTTGATATTAAATTATATATTTTGTTAAGTATTTTAGGTGACTTCCTTTGAAAATCTCAAACTAGTCTGAAAAAAATAAATTTAGCAATGTCATGTTTCCATCATTATTTCAAATTATTGTCTTACCAGTTTTTGAATAAGAACTTTCAAGTCACTTACCATTTCATCACTTTGTACAAATTCAACACTATATCTGCCAATGAAACTGAATAGTAATGAAGAATTTTCCTGAAAAGTCCTGTATGCATATGACTTGGTTGAGTGTAAATTTAGCTTAGCGAATACATTGTAATGCAACTTAATGGTTTATTGCACTCCATGTCAAAGGTATTTTAGAGTTGTTGATTATTGAAGAAACATGTTCGTTTGAATTGGGTGAGGTAATGCCATTTCTACTGATACATACCCACACACTTTTGTTTTATTTTTTTAGCTTCTCAACAACCAGTTGAAAGTATATTGTTATCAAGTAATTCTAATGGAAGCAAAAACGTTGAGAGAACGAAAAGGGAACAGTATTCTTTTCAAAACAAGTCCTAAACATCAAAATGTAGGCTTACAACTGTCCTATGGAAGGTATCTATTTTTTATGTATGTATTTTTTATAGATTATCTTCTAAAGCAGAAGATCAAAATTCATCATTTTCATTATTAAAATGGAGTTTATCACTCCACTCTATCATAATCCTTTTTTTTTTCATGTTTAAAACTCATCGGATTGATTCCTTATCATATATAGCTGTCATAACAAATCCTGATCTCATTTTTTACATTGCTGACTTGCTGTACTATTATGACAAAAACTTTTTGTAAATTACTGACATCCAACCCAATTTTACTTAGAAAATTTTTAAATTGTTAAACAAGATATTTTCTAAAATGACTCATTTCTTCAATAATTCACTTTATTTTCTTCAATGTTTCTGATTTTCATGTCTCTTCTTATTTTAACTTATGCAAGAAGTTATAACTTCATAACTTTCACAGTATGTATTATATCTTAAATATTCATATTATTACAACAATTCATGCGTTTAAAAAAAAGTAAAGGTGGTATGCAGCTTTTGTTTTTTTATAAACATCGCTAATGATATATAATTTTTTTCGATATCTTTTTGCTAACCAGAGTTGTAATTGGACCATTTCGACGAAATTCCAAGTTGCATGATTTGCGAAATTTATCAGTGTAAAGGTGGAAACAATGTAACGGCTTTTTGTGATGGTTATTGAGCAGCTGTTCCTCTTTATTTATCGAGAACAGATATTAATACATATTTCCATAATGCAGGTACTACAGATGAATTTCTTCTAAATTTTAATGATTTATTTAATATACTTAAATCTCGTAATAGATTGGCAAAATAAATATTTTAAAAATCACTTAGCTCACGAACAAATTATTATTATTATATATTTGTAGTAATGTGAAGAGCCATGATGAGGAAAATGATGCTGAAAAGAAGTAAGAATGCTTATCGTTTGAAACGTATATGAGCATGATTTCTTTCTGGACTTGAATGGTACAATCATACATAATTTCGAATTGAATAAGTATGAAGAAGAATTGGAAAATGGAGTCGTAGATACCTTCAATAATGATCTCAAATCTGAATGGATATAATTATAGAATAAACGGTTGATTGGATTGCATAGTGACAAATTGTGAAGTGTCAAATAAGCATTAAGAAAACGAATGACAATATCTGGCTGGCGGGAGGCGCTAGTGTCTATAGAATTGAATTTAATTAGGCATCTGGCCAGCAGGGTGCGCTAGTGTCTATGGAACCGTGTTTAGTTTGGCGTTTGACCGGCAGGAGGCGCTTGTGTCTATGGAACCTTGTTTAGTTTGGCGTCTATGGAACCGTATTTAGTTTGGTGTCAAATTGGCGGGGGCGCTAGTGTGGATAGAAATTGAACACAAAGAGAATTTTTATTTAGTTTAACTTGCGGCCGCTAAGTACTTTCAGTTCGACTATTCCTCGCTAGATGGCGCTAGTTCGTGTTTTACTTTATCGTTTGGACGGCAGAGGGCGGCAGTGTGTATAGAATCGTGTTTAGTTTGACGTCCGGCCGGCAGAGGGCGCTAGTGTCTATAGAATCGGGTCTAGTTTGGCGTCTAACCGACAGGTGGAGCTGGTGTGTATAGAAATCGAACACAAATAGTATTTTTATCAAGATCAACTTGCAGCCGCTAGGTACTTCCAGTTTGACTATTCCTCGCCAGATGGCGTAAGTTCGTGTTTGGTTAGTTTGGCGATCGGTCAATAGAAACGTGTTTAATTTGACGTTTGGCTAGCGGGAGGCGCTAGTGTCTATGGAATCTTGTTTAGTTTGGCGTCTGGCCGGCAGAGGTCGCTGGTGTCTACAGAATCGTATTTAATTTAGCGTTTTGCTAGCGAGAGGCGCTTTTGTTTATGGAACCGTGCTTAATTTGGCGTCTGGCCGGTAGGGGGCGCTAGTAACTATAGAATCGTATTTTAGTTTGGCGATTTGTTGAAATAGATTTATATGTCTATAGAATCGTGTTTAATTTGACTTTTGGACTTTGCGGATGGTAATATTTTTTTGTTTTGTACAAAACACATAGAGACTAATGGAGAACATTGAAACAGGTGTCAGACAGTGTAAAAGTGAGTGTGGTAATAGTAGTACATGTCTTGGATTTCTCAATGTGAATATTCTTCTAGTATCTTTTAAGGACTTTTACTTTTGTGAATTGTTCATTTAACAAATTTTGGGCAGCTGTGTGTATGTCCTCAGTGTCGATTCATTGTACAATCAACCAATCAATATGTATATCATAAGTTTTTACATATATTTATTGTAATTAAATAATTACCTCTATTATTCAATTCACTTTCCCCATTTTGTATTCTATAAGCATCTTCATTAGCCATTCGAAAGTATTATCTGATGTGGAATTTTCAATATTGCCAATCATTTCCTTAATGCTTCTTTGAAACTTCTCAATTTGTTACTGTGCAATCCAATCAAACGTTCTTTCCATAATTGCATCCATTCAGGTTTGAGTTCAATATTAGGTATCTTCGGTTCTATTTTCCATTTCTTCACACCTATACAATTCAAAATTATGTATGATTGTAACATTCAAGTTCAGTTCAAATGATAAGCATTCTCACCTCTTATTCGAACTTATTCTTAAAGTCACACTCACTAATGAAAACATCAATTTGTGGTGAGCAAAATAGACAAGCTACAATTGCATCATATCGCCTATTCATATTGACAGCTAGCTAAAAAAAGGATCAGAACACTCTCTAGGGTAGAATCTGAAGTTTCATTCACTGAAAAGAAAATAAAAAAATCGCTCAATTTCACAGTTACAGTTTTGAAAAAAAACTTTTCACATCAACTTAATGAAAGTACTGAAGTTGCTTGCTAACTTGCTGACTTTTTGCTATTCTGTGTGATCAAATGGGAAATGAGCAAAAAGCATTCCTGCTTCATTGTGAAGTACGGTGGGTCTCAAGAGGGGGCACTACTGTCTATGGAATCGTGTTTAATTTGGCGTTTGACCGGCAGGAGGCGCTAGTGTCCATAGAATAGTGTTTTAGCTTGGCGATTGGTCGACAGAGATAGATAGTGTCTATAAAATCGTGTTTAATTTGGCGTTTGGATAGCGGGAGGCGCTAGTGTGTATAGAAATTAAACACAAATAGAATTTTTATTTAGTTCAACTTGCGGCCGCTAAGTTTTGTTAAGACTCGTATAAGGGTCCTATTTACCTTTTCAACTTCTCCATTACCTCGTGGGACTTCACAAATTGTTAACACATGTTTAATATTTTCTTCTCGACAATATGATTCGAATTTTTCAGAACGGAACGCGGATCCTCTGTCCGATATTATCCTTGACGAGCTTCCAAATATTTTATGCTAAGACAACATATCACTTCTTTCGTCGTGGTTGATTTTGTTGATTTTAGGATGAAACGTTCCTTCTTTCTTTCCTACAGGACGAGGTGATATATTTTACGCTATTTTTCAAGACAACATGTCACTTCTTTCGTCGTGGTTTATTTTGTTGGGTAAAGCCACACAAATTTGGAAAAGTCATCAACTACCACAAAAATGTACATTTTTTTTGTTGACTTCATTGGTCCTAATTGGTCGACGTGATACCTCTCTAGCGGATCTTTTTTATTCTATAATTTACAAGGTATACAGTTATTTTTAATCGTTTCTATTTTGTATTTTAGTCTTGGTATGTAAAATTCCTTGTTTACTAATTCTTCTGTTTGTTTCTTTCAAAAATTTCCTGTCTCGTGGACTTTTATTATTATTTTTTGTTCTTTGTTGTTCATGTTGTTTGGAATGACAAGTAATTTTAATCCATTATCGTATTTATACAATATATCATGCTCTAAATAAAAATCTTCATAGTCTTCTGTAGTCAATATCCTTTTTATTACCATTTGTGTACCTCGGTTCGGCCATCCTTTTTTCTCACTAGTCCAATAGGACTAGCGAAATCCGAAAAACTCGGTTTGATTATTACATCTTTTAACCATTTCTCTATCTGTCTATCTACTTCTTCTTTTTCGGATGCCGATAGTCTTCTTGGTCGCTAATAAATCGGTTCTTCGCTTTTCAGTACAATTTTCACCTCAATATTCGTTGTCTTCGCTTTGAGTGGTTTGTAGTTTTCTATTAATTTCTTCACTTCCTGCCTATTGAACCACGGAAAAGCATGTAGCGCTTAACGAGTTCTCCACGGTTCGCAGTCTTTAGAAAAACAAATGTAAAACTTTTATAACTTTGAGTTTTGCATACTTAATGTTGTGACAAATTCTACCTACACAACTTAACGTTGTCATGATTGATTCTACGCAAAATATATAAAATTTGAAAAAAAATAGAAGAATATAACTCTTTGTCTTTCGTTTATTAAAACTTAATCCTGTACTTTTCTACTCAGAAAACAAATATGCTATATAAAAAAATATCTCGTTTTTACAGCAAAGGAAAAACCAAATTATCCTCAAAAATGTCCGTTACAATCAATACAATATAAACTTATTATTCACCTTAGCTACAGAAAATATTTTGTAATTCAGATAAACTAATTGAATTTCGATAATTCTAGTTGGTACAAATGTATTCTGCCCTTTTTTTATACAAGTATTGTTAGAATGTATCTAAAAAAAATTTGCAGCCTTCCGCCACTGATCTCTAGTTCGTGGACTTCGAAAAATACTTCTCACATCAGGCTTCCTCCAGTTTAAACTGGCAATTTCACTTATTTCCGATTCCAGTAACCTCGAGTAGATCAGCTCGGAATATGAACAGTGTAGTCTTCTTCAAATTAGCAGATTTCTCGTAACACTTTATTTTACAATGTTCTGCTGTAGCGTACAGCTCCAAAGACCATTTTAACCACGGAAAGTCTATTAGAAGAGCAATCACAAAGTGAATGTAGTGGAAAAGCCAGTCCTTCATCAAGTGGATTTGAGGATAACTTTGTGAATGAAGAGGTAAGATGAAAATACCAATTTTTAATATAATAATTTCTAAATTTGTCTGTAGGAAAATGTTGCATCTGGTGATCTGATAGAAAAAACCAATCGCGATCAAGTAGAATATACGGATACAGAAAAAAAAATAGCAGAATAAATAATAAATGAAATTAGTGATTCTAGAACTACTGAGAATATTTACAATACTCCATCTATTAGTATAACAACCAATAATATGAGTAGTTCAATTGAATCTTCGCCAAATTGGACATTGATCTCTGATTCTTCACATTTGCAACCAGATTTTGAGAAATTAGGATAATACAATTGGATTATCTATGGAAACTCTAGTTCGAAATACACTTTGATTAGATAATGTTCGCCAAAAGCTCCAGGATTAGAATGTTCTATGACTTTGTTCAATAACCGTCGATGAGATCCGGGTATTTAAATTTCCATAGATAGTGAATATTCATATCATTAAATTTGTAATTTGGATTGTAAATAAAGTGAATTTGACTTATATTTTGGATTGATTGATGTCTTATACCTTTTTATTTTCAAACTAAAACTATTTAGATGATGTTTCTATTTGCCATTGAATAGTAGAATTTTTCAGAAAATGGGAAAGTTTTGAAATTAAGAAAAGTTACTTCACACACTGACGCTAAATATTCATAGGTTTCTTCAAGATTTTTGCCAACAAAAACCGTTTCGCAGATTGCACCTCAATTAAGCCTATTCCAATTATTAAATGGTGGTTTCATGTTGTGTCCAAAACGTATTATATAGAAGATGAAATTATAGATGCAACTGGGAGTTGTTTCGGCCAAGGGAATTTCACAGTATATCTAGCTTCAGAATTTGCGCCGAAGTAAATCGAATCGAAAAGTGGAATAGTTAAGAAAGTCCATACCAGAATTTCCAAGATTTAACTTCTTGTAGTATACAGCAACTGTCTATATCTCCGATTGAATTGAACCAGGTAAATATAGTTCAAAGTCACTGTGTAAAACAAGGTGTATAGAAATGCTCCAAGCTGTGTTGACCTTAATGAAACAACTTCCTGCACTCCCCGCTCTTCTAGAAGCTCTTGATAGTTCAACTGAAGGTAGAGGAAGTAATGAATGTGCTTTCCTGCTCTCTAGTCTCTCGTAAAAGTTTTCATTCAGTGTCTTAGTTCTGTCTGAGACACTTGGAATAACTTTACCTTCAACTCCAAGCGGAGTACATGGATGTGCACATAGCTTCTCAACTCAGATACAGAAAATTCTTTTATACGTTACATCTACAACTTTTCTTGAAATAGGGTGTCCAGTAAAAATTAAAAATCAAGTACTAGTCTCCTCTCGATTTTTCCAGGTTGGTTTTTACATTTTCCCAGTCGAAATTTCGTTAATTTACTATCACCCTTCTATTATGATGAATATTAATTTTAGAAAATACAAGTATAATACAACAACCAAATTTTTTTAGTTTAAATAATTCTTCGCTCACTGCTGTTTTTGAGAGTCTCCAAAAATTTTCTATCTATTCTTTTTATGATACGCAACAATATTCTACCCTAAATGTTGAAATTCTTTGATTTGTGCATCGAAATTACGCGAAAAAAATTGCTATTTTCAAGTTGTTTTATTGGAATTTATTGAAAAATAAATAAAATTGATTGACTTGGACATAAGAAACATTCTCGGCTTGACAGTTGAACAATGAGTTTAGTCATATTTATGAAATTTTTGTGCCAAATGGAATTGGGCATCAAATTGACGGAAAGGGGCATAAACATGTTTGGCTCTGCGGTCAACGCTTTAAGACAATATAATTGAATTTTTCTTTGAAATTTAAGGAAAAGGCATGAAAATGATAAAATTTGGCATAATGATTTGCATAAAACTAATGGGAAAATAGGATTTTTTAACAAACTTTATTGAGAAAATTACAAATTTTTATCAAAAATTAGAACGGAAATTTGAATTCCAATAGAAAATTTTTTAAAAATCACGACACCGCCATTCAAAAGTATCTTTCTGCTATTCTCCATATACTTCGACCTCCTTCTCTTCTTCATACTCCTCTACTTCTTATTCGTAGTCTTCGTTTGATTGGATTGCACTGTGACAAATTGACAAGTGTAAAAGGAGCATTAAGAAAACAAATGGCAATACCAATACTGACAACTCCACATCAGATAATACTTCGAATGGCTAATGAAGATGCTAATAGAAAACAAAATGGGGAAAGTGAATCGAATAATAGAGGTAAATATATAAATACAATAAATATATGTAAAAACTTATGGTATACATGTTGATTGGTTGATTGTACAATGAATCGAAACTGAGGTCATTCAGACAGCTGACGAAAATTTGTTGATTGAACATATTACAAAAGTAAAAGTCCTTAAAAGATACTATGAAGATAAGAAGAATATTCACATTGAGAAATCCAAGACATGTACTACTATTACCACACTTACTATTACACTGTCTGACGCCTGTTTCGATGTTCTCCGTTAGTCTCTATTGTTTTGTACAAAACAAAAAAATATTACCGAGTATAATTTCATTTAAGATAGTCAGTTGATTGAATTAGTAAACTCATTCTGGCATTGAACAAAATATGTACTTTAATCCATTTGGACTATTTCTTGAAAGAAAGACTACTATTACTCAGATTGAATTAGAACAACTTCCAAATTCAGTGGTAAGTTCAATAATTACTCATCTTTTACTGGATACTGTGGACAATTTGAATCTTGGTATCTCTTAAATAAATCCCAACAAATCATATGATTTTATATAAAACCCCGTAGTTATGAAAAAACTACTTTCGAGTAGATAAACTCAAATATTTGAGATCACTAAAATCCTTTTCGTAGAAAATATGTATTGTTTTAATTTTTGTTTCCGCTCTAACTCCTTCATCATTTCCAAGTCGAACAACATTACTAACTAATTAAACAATACGATAGGATCGGGAAATATAAAAAGCTTTTCTTAGATGATGAGATGTTTAAAAAATGTTTTTAAAGAATTTGAATTTTATCTGTCCCCACTTTCATGAATAAATTCAAGGCATTTTTTTTGTAAATTAGTTTTTCCTTGTCTTTGCAAATTGAAGTACCCAATAGGTCCATGTATTCATGTTTGTTTCCTGTTTGTATTTTTTATTGGAACCTCAATATCAGTGACATTATTAGAACATTTTTCTTATTGGTTATAAGAGAGTCTCACTCTTGGAAGCACTTACAGTTTCGGATGATTGTAATAATTCAATTTAGGAAAATTTAGATGAAGCGTCTCTTTCATGCATTGTTGTAAAATACAGAATATTCAATAAATATGCACGAATATGATTTACACAAGCTAAATGCTTTTAAGACGTTGGCAATATCTAATACTAATGAATGAATCACCTCTTCCCAAATAGTAATTAAAAAGCCAGATCGATGACTCCATCACTTTTTGATTTTCCCACCTGCCAACTGAAACGGCAACACTGTACATGTCAAAATACAGTGTTGCTTTATTACTATATCTATACACCAAAAAATTGCTAACAATAATTTATTCAAACTGCTCAAGTTATTTAAACAACTTTTTTTATAAACATTAAATATATTGATTAAATCTGAATTAACTAACTGTCAAAAAAGACCTCTCGCGTGAAGAACAGCAATGCCACGGAGGTAAACGTATCAATAGTTTTGGAGCTCAACAAGATTTGAAATTTTTATAAAAAAATTCATGTATATCTTATATGAATGAATAATCTACATACCTTCAATTTCAAACACATATATAAACATTTTTCTTCAAAACAATTAGAAAACACAATTAAGATTTTTATTTCAACAAAGGGTTTGTGATAACCTTTTCAGAATGTAAATAAATGATTCTGTTAATGTAAAACGGTCGGTTAAACTTACATTCTGGTCCACATTTCTTAGAAGCACATTTTAAGCATTCTCCAAAGCAACCATGGCATCTTAAATTCAAGCAGTTACAAAGATCCATTTCTGATTTATTTTCATAAGATGTTGACGGCATTGCTGCATCAAACGGGATTGATGTTCTTCGTGGAAGAATATCGTTATTTTTCTTCAATTTGTACACTACTTGCGGAACCACATCGAAATGGTTTTTTTCATTTACTTCAATCTGTGACTTATACTGATTCATCATTCATTTATATCAGTTTGTGGATAATTTTGACTGGATGCTGTAGGTCTGACGGATTTAAATCGGATTAATCTTTTTCTTGAAAGCATCTTGTAAGATTTTCAGTTTGTGGTTTTGTTGTAAGTGGGTGTAGATATGGAGGGCTAACGTTTTAATGCAGTTCTCTGACTCCTCTGGATAATAGCGGGATTGCGGAATTATACCGAGGAATCTTAACTAGACATAATACGGTATTAAATTGGATTTATGTTCCTAGTTGAAGGTTATCGTTGTATTTCCCAATCTGCACAATAGTCTTTTCTCTATGAATGTTGTTAGACTGGTAGCTTCGAATCGAAATGGTTTTTCTTCATTTATTTCAGTTGCTGTCTCATTTTTACACGATTTTTGTAAACTTGTGGTTTAACAGTAAACCTCAATGTTGTCAAATATTTATTTATAAATCGTAATATAATTAAAATCATTATGATCTGGCTTCAGTTCTCACTAAATTTGGTTAATGGGCAATATTTTCCACAATTAATCTAAACAAAAATAATTTCAAGACCAAGAAAATAATTTTGTTTTCGGGCAAAAAGTTATGTTAAATTTGGGGTTAATAAGCCGGGTACTTCTTGGCAGTGTTTAGGTTCAACATCTGAAAGGTATTTATTGTCTGTTGGAAAAATGTTGTTAATGCATACTTATTGCAGATTTTGTAGTTTACATCAGTCTGAAAGATTCGATTCATCCAAATTTTTAGAAATTTAATTATTTCACTCACCTGAAACTTCTTCTTCTGCTTCTGAAAGTATGAATAACTCTTGTAACCAACAAGAAAAATGTTCTTATAATGTTATTGGTATCAAGGTTCCAACAAAATTAGAAACTTTGCAGGAAATCTCAGAAGTTCTGATTTTGATACACTGATGAAGGCCAAGAGAAAATATGAGTATTCTGAAAAATAGAGTGGTTCTTCAAAGAAAATCTCTCTTCAAATTAAATTCGAAATCTGTGAAAAAATAGGTTTTAAGGAAATTATTGATAAATTTGCCACTCAGAAAGCAAGAAAGATTATTTTATAATTAGGTGATTATAATGATTAGGTACCTAGTCTGTAAACTGTAGAACAACTGATTGATATACATACTTTTCGTTGAGTATTGAGTTGGTACTTTTTTATGCAAAGGTGATAATATTGTATGTTTTTTATTTTGATAAAGTATTTTGTTGATATTATATAAGCTGGCCAAAAAAATAATGTTTTCAAATTTTATTTGCATTTTTACTCATGAATCACTTCTTCACAACGATTGTGATGTAGTAATATGATAAAAATACGTGACTATCTGATGTATTTTTCCCTAAAAACTCAAAAATAATAAAAACTGCAGCATAACAATAAATTTAAAGGCATTTGACCTTGAACAGAAAAAGAATTTAGCCAGCGGCGGTTGATAATACAGTGAAGATTGTAAATTTCATTAAGTCGCAGCCTAAGCAATACCGACTTTTTGCCATTCTGTGCGATGAAATGAGTGAAAGTGCTGTCAAGATTGTTTGGGCTTGTTCATGAAATATGATTGTTTTTGTTGTAAAATTACGCGATGGGGCATAATTTTATCTTCTTTATTTCCTTATTTCTTGTTCTTTCTTTCTTCATTTTACACTTTTGACTTTTCTGTTTCTTGTTTTTTGTTTTCAGCATCATTTTCCTAATCATGGCTCTTCTTCACATTACTTTCAAATTGTTTTTGACTACTGCTTTCCTCATAATAATATTATAAGTCAAAATATATATTATTCTAGTATCCTATTCTGTAGAGTTTTGTAAGTAACTAATTTAACCATATGACTGGAATGGGGAAATATAAAAAGCTTTACTAAAAATTGAAACTAAGACTAATATATCACTTGAACAATATCTAAACACTCAAAAATATTTCACTCCAACAAATCTATTCAAAATGCTTTTTTAGTATTTAGTAAACAAAGGCAGCCATTTTGCTTAGCTTATATATTTTCATAAACTTTTTCATCAAAATTAGTTTCTTGTTCTTGAAAATATTTTTATTTAGGAAAATAACGATAAACCTCCAAGGAAAAAATCATGTCTAGTTAAGACGTATCAGTATAATTCCGCAATACCGTCAATATCCAGTGGAGTCAGAGCACTGAATGAAAACGTTAGCCCTCCAAAAAAGAAGTAAGATTTGATCTCGAAAATATATGTATATTCACTTACAACAAAACCACAAACTGAAAAATCTTACAAGATGCTTTCAAGAAAAACATTAATCCGATTTAAATCCTTCAGACCTACAGCATCCAGTCAAAATTCTCCACAAACTGATATAAATAGAGAAAGATCATGGCGACTTGATTCCGCAAGTCTACCGACATCGAATCTGTATAAGATACCGATTGAAATAAATGAAGAAAACCATTTCGATATGGTTCCGCAAGCCTATTACCATTCAGAGACAGTAGTGTACAAATTGAAGAAAAATAACGATATTGCCGTCAACATCTTATGAAAATAAATCAAAAATGGGTCTTTGTAACTGCTTGAATTTAAGATGCCATGGTTGCTTTGGAGAATGCTTAAAATGTGCTTCTAAGAAATGTGGACCAGAATGTAAGTTTAACCGACCGTTTTACATTAACAGAATCATTTATTTACATTCTGAAAAGGTTATCACAAACCCTTTGGTGAAATAAAAATCTTAATTGTGTTTTTTAATTGTTTTGAAGAAAAATGTTTATATATGTATTTGAAATTGAAGGTATGTAGATTATTCATTCATATAAGATATACATGAATTTTTTTATAAAAATTTCAAACCTCGTTGAGCTCCAAAACTATTGATACGTTTACCTCCGTGTCCTTGCTGTTAATAAAAAAAGTTGTTTAAATAACTTAAGCAGATTGAATAAATTATTGTTAGTAATTTTTTCTTGTATAGATATAGTAATAATAGTAATAAAACAACACTGCCTATTGACATTTGCAGTGTTGCCGTTTCAGTTGGGAGGCGGGAAATTCAAACAAGAAAAGCCTTTTACATTAGCCTACAGAATGTTGTTATTGAGTAGAGAGTGAGTTTACTAATTCAATCAACTGATGATCTTGAATCAAATTATACTCGGTAATATTTTTTTGTTATGTACAAAACACATAGAGACTAATGGAGAACATTGAAACAGGTGTCAGACAGTGTAAAAGTGAGTGTGGTAATAGTAGTACATGTCTTGGATTTCTCAATGTGAATATTCTTCTAGTATCTTTAAAGGACTTTTACTTTTGTCAATTGTCCATTTAACAAATTTTGGGCAGCTGTGTGTATGTCCTCAGTGACGATTCATTGTACAATCAACCAATCAATATGTACATCATAAGTTTTTACATATATTTATTGTAATTAAATAATTACCTCTATTATTCAATTCACTTTCCCCATTTTGTATTCTATAAGCATCTTCATTAGCCATTCGAAAGTATTATCTGATGTGGAATTTTCAATATTGCCAATCATTTCCTTAATGCTTCTTTGAAACTTCTCAATTTGTTACTGTGCAATCCAATCAAACGTTCTTTCCATAATTGCATCCATTCAGGTTTGAGTTTAATATTGTAGGTATCTTCGGTTCCATTTTCCATTTCTTCACACCTATACAATTCGAAATTATGTATGATTGTAACATTCAAGTTCAGTTCAAATGATAAGCATTCTCACCTCTTATTCGAACTTATTCTTAAAGTCACACTCACTAATGAAAACATCAATTTGTGGTGAGCAAAATAGACAAGCTACAATTGCATCATATCGCCTATTCATATTGACAGCTAGCTAAAAAAGGATCAGAGCACTCTTTAGGATAGAATCTGAAGATTCATTCACTGAAAAGAAAATAAAAAAATCGCTCAATTTCACAGTTACAGTTTTGAAAAAAAACTTTTCACATCAACTTAATGAAAGTACTGAAGTTGCTTGCTAACTTGCTGACTTTTTGCTATTCTGTGTGATCAAATGGGAAGTGAGCAAAAAGCATTCCTGCTTCATTGTGAAGTACGGTGGGTCTCAAGAGGTAAAGTGCTGTCAAGATTGTTCAAGCTTCTTAAGGAAGTAATATTGTTTTTGTTGGAAAATCACAATAGGTCAGAAATTTTTCTTTTTGATTTCCTTATTTCCTGTTCCTTGTTCTCCTCAATATTATTTTACACTTCTCACTTTACTGTTATTTGTTCTTTGTTTTCAACATCATTTTCCTCATCGTGGCTCTTCTTCACATTACTTTCATCTTGTTTTTGACTTCTGGTTTCTTCATTATCTTTTAATATACTAGTTATTATTTTTATATCATGTATTTCAATTTTATTCCAGAGCCGATATCTTTTCGAGTATCTTCGCCAAATCCTCGCATCTGAGCCAAATACACTTAGATTTCTTAGTGTCCAAGGTTTACCCTCAATCCAATTTTCCATTAAGTTATGGGAAGTTTGCTGGAGTATAATCAAGAATAGTACCTCATTTTTTGTATATTCTTTCATTCGTTTACTCATATATTCTCCATTATTTCCTATCTTACTTAATGAACTTTTGTATCAAATTTAGTTTCAACCATTTTTATGTATTCTATTATCCAGTCTGACACTTAACTTTTGTGTTCCAGTGAAAATATTATAACATTCTGAAGAAAGCATTCATCAAAATGTTTGTTTCCAATACCTTTTACACTTATGTCACGTTTTGTAGATTTCATCATGCTTTGATCTTCTAGTTTTTTAAATGTGTACTCATCGCCTCTCATTGTGGTTATTATTATCACTTATGAATACAGATATATTGAATGTCATTTCTCTTATAGATATAGCTGAAAAATTTTTGAGTGACCTTACCTTTTAATTGTTCTGTATCTCCTTCATACAGCTTAGACAATTTTTCAAATATTTCATCATTTACCAGTACAGCTCATAATATGTGTTATGTATGTATGTACAAATGTATGTTTTTATATATTCATAATCATGAATACTACTCGGTACCTATGCGGTTTATAACCAAGTCCATAATTCTATATGCTTTTAAAGTTATTCCATTTATGTTACAGTTTCCAGAAAAGTTTTTTGTTCTAATGAATTTTCGTTTTTAGTTTCGTAATCCGAATTATTTATTTATACAGTGAAAAGTCTCGGACCTATAACTTGTTGTTTTTAGTATTATTAGAATAAAAATATCCTTTTTATTGTTATAACTTAATATATAGACAGATATGCAATAACCTAAACTGTCTAATATCACTAGGAGCCAACTTCACAGCGTACTAGCATGTTGCCATTTTAACTTTCAACACAAAAAATATTCTATGCAACGTTGTAAAATATTATTTTTGTGATAATACGTTGTCTAACTCTAAAGAATATTCTTTATACAATGGTTATACTATTATTACTCATATAGGTAAGACTCCTATATGGACAGTTGGTATTACATATATGTCTACATATTTTCATTTTATTTGTTTCAGATAGTTAAATCATCGTAATTATAGCGGTTTTATTTCGTGATGTACAACGCGAAAAATCGTTTTTTTCTTAAATATACGTAAAGATATCATCAATTGATGATTTCGATTGGTTAACGAGATAAACATTTCAAAGTGCTTAAATTTCAAAAGTCAACAATTGTCAAAAATATTTTTTTAAGTGAATGAAAGTAAGACGGTTAATAAGTGTTATTTGTATATTAAAATTGTAGAAGTTTTAAAATGCCGTCGACTTTGAGTAAAGAAACCAATTTGTATTACAAAAATTTGGTAGTGACAAAATTCAATAACTGGTTGAAAATGGTTAAGGAGAAGAAAAAACAAACTTATCAAAACCAAAACTCAACGGTATCGCTCCAAGCTCCAAAGGAGGAAAAAGATGCTAACGATACGAAGATTATCGTGACTCCTGCAGATAAGTTCGATGCATCACCACCAATGAACTGTAGCGACGCCAATTCCAAGGAAGTTCTAAACAGAAAAGATGCGAAAGAGGAGGAACATATGGATTTTTTGAACGAGAGCTTCTACGAGAAAATGAGATTACTTCAAGAATTCAGAAACGTCGGTCTCTACGTGTATTGCGACTCTTGCGATAAGTATAGATACCTGCCCGACGTGAAAGATCCCCTGGATCTACCTGACAAATGGTATTGTTGGATGAATCCAGATGGGAGGTATAATAGATGCGAAATCAAGGAACAATCGATCGACGATAAAGAAAAAGAGCTGATGATATTTAATAAATATAACGCGGGTAGCATCGTCTGGGCGAAAATCGAAGGTTATCCATGGTGGCCGGCTATGGTGGAAGATGATCCGGAAATCGAGAATTATTTTTGCTTGAAAGATTCCTTAGAATCTTTCAAGTAAGTCTAATATTTCTCTTGGTTACTTTCATTAGGTTAGTGTTGTAAGTACCATTTTTTTAGTTCATGTCACGTACATGTATACAGGGTATACAGGGTGATTTGTTTACTTATTCCAATATTTCATTTGGAGTGGAAATCGAAATAAATTTCAAGTTACCTTAAATAGAGTGCGATTCTTTTTATCAACTGAAAATGGAGAGTGGGAAATTTGTAAACTAGTATACAGGTTCATTTTTTTTTTAATTTGTAAATTTTGATGGCCATATACAGGGTGATTAATCGACTTTTTTTCGTAATATATTTTGATAAAATTCTTGAAACGACACAAGGTATTGGATCTATGGAGTTAGTTACACTGTGTATTGACGGATAACGATTATTTTCAGACGCACTACCACGTGACATTTTTCGATTCCGACGCGGTGACTAGATCTTGGGTGAAGGCCGAAAATTTGAAACCGTTCTTGAAAAATATCGACGATAACCTTGTGCTGAACGATAAATTCAATAAACTCAAACTCAGGATGGACGTAGCCGTCAAACAGGCTAAAGAAGCCGTCGAAATGAAGCTGCTCGACAGACTGAAAAAGTACAGCTTCATATATAGATATGCGAAATCTTCGAGAAACACGAAGCGACAGAGATACGCGAGTGAGGATGGCGGCGGTAAACAAAAGAAACGCGCGAACTTGGGTGATGAGACGGAATCTTCGGCGGAAGACTACGAAGAAGAAGAAGAAGAGGAGCAAGAAGTAGAGGAGGATGAAGAAGAGAAGGAGGATGAAATATGAGGAGAATAGCAGAAAGATACTTTTGAGTGATGGTGTCGTGATTTGAAGGAAAAATGTTCGTTCTAATTTTTGATAAAAATTTGTTAATTTTCTCAATAAAGTTTGTTATAAAATCATTTTTTTTTTATTAATTTTATGCAAATCATTTTTTATGCCTAATTTCAACAGTTTCAGCCTTATCCTTAAATAAAAAAATAAAATTCACATATAACAGGGGAAACAAATAGAGATTAGAGAAATTAGAGTAGTCTGGGATACAGTTCTCACTCACCTCATCAACATTACAGAAGGAGCTGTTATTATACCGATACTCAATCGGTTCATCCTATACATGCCTCTATGGTTGGTAATAGTTTGAATGACACTGCCCCGCTGGTATACTTTCGAAAGCAAATATGCTTAATATGGATCCAGCTTGAAAAAGTATGTGGGACACTCCAATCGGGTTTCGGAATAACCACCACAAGGGAGCCCAAGTCGATAGTGACAACAATTTCAAACTGCTCATACAATAAAGGAGTGAACAGTATAAAATAGAACAACAATGAAATTGTATTAAAACATACATATAAAATAAACGAAGTAAAGCTAAATCCTAAAATATACACAGATCTTCTTTGAAATAAACAAATTTAGTTCTGTTTAGAGGTTGAGTAAATACAAAAAGATTATTATTATCTTTGGAATTTACATAATCTAAATATAACTCATTAAATACAGGGTGATTTTATATTCGACCGACAATGCTTTACCACAGAGAGATCTCAATAAATGATTCATTTTGATATAGGAATCTGAATCCTTACGTGGCCTAGTTGTTGAGACTGGAACATTTTTGTTTTAAATTGTCTGAATATTTTTAGTTGAAAAACTAATAACCTTTTATGGAACTAAAACGATCTTTCTTTTTTCTTAATTTCAAAAATTTCCCATTTTCTGAACAATTCTCTTGTTCATTGGCAAACAGAAACATCATCTAAATAGTTTTAGTTTGAAAATAACAAAGTATAAGACATCAATCAATACAAAATATAAGTCAAAGTTTTAAAATTTCTATACAAAATCTGTTGTAAAAAATTACTGAGCGTAACCCAGCAATTAAGTTGGCAAGGATGATTATCATGTCAAAAAAAAAATGGTTACTTTTCAGATTCAAGTCATTTTGTGTAGTTTTACTTCTAATATAATAAAAGTATAGAAGAACCTGTATAAATTTCTTTTATTTATACTATAGAAGAAACGAATATTACAACAGATTATGGGCCCAGGCTAGATTTAATAAGCTTCAGTGAATTTCAAAGTAAAGTATAAAAGCTAACCTAAAAAATAAGGCGTGCCGGCTTGGCTTGTAAAGCAAATTAAAAGCAGAAATGGAATCTGAAAGTGTAAAGTTTACTTTCGCCAGATTAGACAACAACAATTATCAAAATTGGAAATTTAGAATTAAAATGTTGCTTACACGAGAAGGAAATTGGTCTGTTGTAGAAGAGGCAATACCAAATGAACCATCTGTTGAATGGAAACGTAAAGATGAAAAAGCACAATCTACAATTTCATTAAGTATCGAAGACAATCAGATAGCACACATTTATAAATGCAAGAATGCGAAAGAAATGTGGAATGAACTGCAAAAGGTACATGAAAGAAATAATTTAAGTAACAAGTTGTATTTATTGAGGAAGCTGTATCAGTCTAGACTTGAAAATAAACCAATGCATGAATACATTAAAGAAATACTAGAATTAGTTGAAAGACTACGAGGAGTTGGTGAGACTATTAAGTATTTCCATGTAGCTGCATTATTGTTAGGTGGATTGCCAGAAAGTTATTCCACATTAGTAACAGCATTAGATGCTGGGCCAGATGATGAATTGACTCTTGAATATGTAAAGGGAAAACTAATGGATGAGTATAAAAGAAAAGAAGATACCAGTTCAACAGAGACGGCATTAAACACAAATAAAAAGTTTTCGAAGAAGATGAAAGAAAAAATAGAATGTTATTATTGTCATAGAAAAGGTCACTACAAAAAAGATTGTTTTTTCATGAAGAAAGACAGAAATAAGGGAAAGCAACATGCCAAAGTAACTGTTGAAGGTGATGAGTTGTCTGACTCAGTTTTTTGTTTCAATGTTTCCGGTAACAGTAAAAATAATCTAGAATGGTATATTGATTCAGGGGCTACAAGTCACAGGTCAAATAATCCAGAATTATTTATTAAATTGGACTATTCAAAGTTAAATAAAATTATAGTTGCAAATGGACAGGAAATGCAAGTCAAAGGTAAAGGTGATATTTTAGTAAAAACAGAAATTTCAGGTAAATGCATAAGTTTAAAATTTAAAGATGTTTTATTTGTACCTGAGCTAAGCAATAATCTGTTTTCGGTGTCTAAAATTACAAAAGCTGGTTATAACATAAAGTTTGATGATTGTAATTATATAGAAATTAATAATTCTATTATAGCCACAGGAAAATACTGTAATGGTTTATATAAATTAAACACGTTTTCAGAAAAAGTAAATATTGTAAAAATGTGTGAGGAAATGAATAATTATATACATACATGGCATAGACGTTTAGGTCACAGAAGCCCGGATGATATAAAAATGATAGTATGTAAAGATTTAGCTATTGGCATAAAAATAAATGATTGTGGTCAGAAAAAACAATGTGTCACTTGTATTGAAGGTAAATTAATGAGGAAATCTTTTCCTAAAAAATCAGAAAGTAAGACGTTTAAAGTTCTTGATATAATCCATAGTGATATATGTGGACCTATGAGAACCCCTACTGTTGGTAAAAATAAATATTTTTTGACTTTAACTGATGATTTTTCAAGATATACCACACTTTATTTGTTAGAATCTAAAGATGAAGTATATATTAAACTAAAGGAATTCATTCTAGAAGTCAAAAATATTTTTGGGGTCTATCCAAAAACATTTAGAAGTGATAATGGAGGGGAATATACAGGGGTAGCTGTGCAGAAGCTACTCAAAAGTTTTGGTATAAGCTTTCAGTCGACTGCACCATATTGTCCAGAGCAAAATGGTGTGTCGGAGAGGAAAAATAGAACATTGATGGAATCGGCAAGGTGTATGTTATTAGATACTAATTTACCCCATAAATATTGGGGGGAAGCAGTAACAAATGCTAACTACATTTCTAATAGACTACATACTAAAAGTAAAGAAAAGACACCTTATGAGTTATGGATTGGAAAGAAACCTGATTTATCATATTTCATTACATTTGGTTCTCAGGCTTTTGTTTACATTCCAAAAGAAAAAAGATCTAAACTAGAGAAAAGAGCAAAAACAGGTATTATGTTGGGATACAGTGAAAATAGAAAAGCTTATAGAATTCTAGATACAGATACAGATAAAATTATTGTAAGTCGTAATGTAAAATTTAATGAATTTCTGAATCAACCTTTTAAAAATATAAATAATTGTAAGGCTGAAACTAGCAACTCAGATCCTGATTCAGCAATTACTGTTGACCTACAAACATAAACTAAACCTGGAGTGGATGATAGTGACATAAATGAAGAAGGTGGAGGATCAAATAATAATATCAATGAAGAAGAAAATGAAATTCCAGAAGAAACTGGAGGTGAAAACTTTGAGGAAATTAATGATCAAGAAATTGTAACCAGATCAGGAAGGGTGTCAAAGAAAAGAAATTATGAAGGTTACATTTCATACAATGTGATGAATAAGGAAACTTATAATGAAATGCAAGATCCAAAGACCGTAGATGAAGCGATGTCAAGAAGTGACAGAAGAAATTGGGAAAAAGCAATGGAACGAGAGTACGAATCATTAACGAAAAATGAGGCATGGATTTTAGTAGACCGTCCATCAAACAAAAATGTTGTGCAAAATAAGTGGGTGTTTTGTTTAAAAAGGAATTCAAATAATGAAATACGATATAAAGCACGGCTAGTTGCAAAGGGTTTCACACAAACCTTTGGTATAGATTATTTTGAAACTTTTTCACCTGTAGTTAGATACTCTACAATAAGAATATTGTTTGCTTTATCTGTAGAATTAAGTTTAGATATTGACCACTTAGAAGTAGAAACTGCATTTTTAAACGGAAACTTGGAAGAAGAAATTTACATGGTGCAACCTGAGGGGTTTATTCTAAAAAATAATGAAAATAAAGTATGTTTATTAAAAAAGGCTATATATGGATTAAAGCAATCCTCCAGAATTTGGAATATTAAAGTAAAAAATGTCTTAAAAGACTTAGGTTTTCAGCAATCAAGTTTTGAACCATGTATATTTTTCCAAAACAAGGACAAATTTATAATTCTAGTGGCCCTTTATGTTGATGATTTTTTAATTTGTTCAAATTCCTCAGTTTTTAAAACCAACTTCAAACAGGAATTGTCAAAACAATTTAAAATTAAAGACTTGGGGCTAATCAAATATTTTTTAGGTTTAAATATTGATTTTGACAAACAAAACAATATGATTAAAGTTAATCAGAGGAACTATATTTTAGAATTATTAGAGCGTTTCAAGTTAGGTGATGCTAAAACTGTTTTGACTCCTATTGAAGTCGGTTTAAAATTGAAGCCATATTTGTTAGTGGTTTTTTAAATGAGTTTTGTGAGACTAAGCCCGTAATTCTTTTCAATGGCAGCCAAAGTGCACAAAAATTGTTCAAAAACCCTGTTTACCATAACAGAACTAAACATATAGACACTAAGTACCATTTTGTAAGGGAAGTAATTGAAAAAAAATTTGGTTGAAATTAAATACATGCCTACTGAAAAAATGGTAACAGATCTTTTAACAAAAGGGCTGCATAATCCCAAGCATATTTTTTGTACTAAAAATATTGGTCAAAATTAATTGCTGGTTTAAGGGGTAGTGTTGTAAAAAATTACTGAACGTTGTTAAGTTGGCAAGGATGATTATTATGTCAAGAAAAGATAAAAAAAAATGGTTACTTTCAGATTCAAGTCATTTTGTGTAGTTTTACTTCTAATATAATAAAAGTATAGAAGAACCTGTATAAATTTCTTTTATTTATACTATAGAAGAAACTAATATTACAACAAAATCTGTCACACTGGGATTTTCTAGAAAACCAAAATAACTTCACAATTTTCAATAATTATTTTGATTTAGTTACATATTCACTCAGAAGTTCAATCAAGACAGATAAAGTGTGTTAAGTAAATGGATTACAAAAACATTTGTGTGAAGATCAATTATAGAAACGAGCACTATTATGCAAAATCAGAAACAATTTTTCTATATAGAGAAAATTCTAATTTCAAATTAACTTCTGTTAACAATGTGATTTTTAATTATAAGAAATTTTTTAATCAAGAAAAATGGCAAGTAACAAAAGCAGTTCTATACGATTCCCATTATATTATTATCGAAAAAATTTGAGAGCATTCATTTGCTATTTTTCAAAGAGCCCAAGTCTATAGTGACAACAATTTCAAGCTGCTCATACAATAAAGGAGTGAACAGTATAAAATAGAGCAACAATGAAATTGTATTAAAACATACATATAAAATAAACGAAGTAAGGCTAAATCCTAAAATATACACAGATCTTCTTTGAAATAAACAAATTTAGTTCTGTTTAGAGGTTGAGTAAATACAAAAAGATTATTATCTTTGGAATTTACATAATCTAAATATAACTCAGTAAATACAGGGTGATTTTATATTCGACCGACAATGCTTTACCACAGAGAGATCTCAATAAATGATTCATTTTGATATAGGAATCTGAATCCTTACGTGGCCTAGTTGTTGAAACTGGAGCATATTTTGTTTTAAATTGTCTGAATATTTCTAGTTGAAAAACTAATAACCTTTTATGGAACTAAAACGATCTTTCTTTTTTCTTAATTTCAAAACTTTCCCATTTTCTGAACAATTCTCTTGTTCATTGGCAAACAGAAACATCATCTAAATAGTTTTAGTTTGAAAATAACAAGGTATAAGACATCAATCAATACAAAATATAAGTCAAAGTTTTAAAATTTCTATACAAAATCTGTCACACTGGGATTTTCTAGAAAACCAAAATAACTTTACAATTTTCAATAATTATTTTTGTCCGTACATTAAAATTAGGATTTAGTTACATATTCACTGAGAAGTTCAATCAAGACAGATAAAGTGTGTTAAGTAAATGGATTACAAAAACATTTGTGTGAAGATCAATTATAGAAACGAACACTATTATACAAAATCAGAAACAATTTTTCTATATAGAGAAAATTCTAATTTCAAATTAACTTCTGTTAACAATGTGATTTTTAATTATAAGAAACAAAAGCAGTTCTATACGATTCCCATTATATTATTATCGAAAAAATTTGAGAGCATTCATTTGCTATTTTTCAAAGAGCATAAACTAGAAAATAATTATAATAATAATTTCAAATTGTTCACAGTATCCAGTACAAGATGAGTAATTATTGAACTTACCACTGAATTTTAGAGTTGTTCTAATTCAGTCAGAGTAATGATAATCTTTCCTTTAAGAAATAATCCTTTGATAATTTGCAGTTATTACAAATACCAAAATCAGTAGATATCTTATAAATCACTTCTTCCTGTAGTTTTTTGTATCTTTCGACCAAATGGATCAAATTACATATTTTCTTCAATACCTTTAGTGAGTTACTAATTCAATCAAATAACCATTTGATATCAAATTATACGTAGTAATATTTTGTTTGTTTTGTACAAATCACATAGAAACTAGAGGAGTACATCGAAACCGGCGTCAGACAGTATAATAGTAAGTGTGGTGGTAGCAGTAGGTAGTAGTAAATGCAGCACACAAATTGTCCTCGCGTACTTTATGAAATAATCAACACTTTTCCATTCAATCAAACGTTTATTCCATAATTGTATCCATTCGAGTTAAAGATCATTATTGGAGGTATCTTCGGCTCCATTTTCCAATTCTCCATACTTATACAATTCTAAATTAGGTATGATTGTATCAATCAAGTTCAGAAAGAAATCATTTTCATTTACGTTTCAAACGATAAGCATTCTCACATCTTATTTGAACGTTTTAGCTAGTCTCCCTTATAATCTATAATATCTCAACCAAGTCACATACAATCAAAACTTTTCAGAACAGTTCTCCATTACTCGTTTAGTTCGATTTGCACATATAATGTTTAATTTGTACAAAGTGATTAGATTGGTTAAATGGTAATTGCCTTAAAAATACTTATTTAAAAACAAGTGATAAGACAAAATTCATTTATTAATAATTTATAATAATAAACATCTCAATGCAAAACTTATTTTTATTAGGCTAGTTTAGAATTTTTAAAAGAAGTCCCTAAAAAGGCAAAACCGAACCATAAGTACATTGCTGATTATTTGAAATATGGTTTTTGTGGTTACTGACACAGATGACAACCTGCTACCTCAGTGTGTTTTATGTTTCGAAGTATTTGCTGATGAGAGTATGAAACCTTCAAAACTGTAAAGACTTTTCACAAAAAAAAAACATATGTATTTCTTTCAATACAAAGAAAAAGAATTCTTAAAGTCAAACTCAATAACGAAAACATCAATTTCTGGTGAGAAAAATAGACAAGCTACATTTGCATCTTACCGCCTATTCATGTTGATAGCTAAAAAAGGAACAGAACACTCTGTAGGTTAGAATCTGAAGTTTCATTCACTGAGAAGGAAGCAAAAAAAAATCGGTCAAATTCACTATTACAGTTTAAATAAAACAAACTTTTCACTTCAACTTGATGAAAGTACTGAAGTTGCTGGCCAGGCTAATCTATTAGCCTTTGTTTTTTGTTTTCACATTACTTTCATCTTGTTTTTGACTTAAATTGACTAATAATTATAATAAATAAGCATATCCTCATTAAAAACCTATATGTTTGTCTCGAAGATTTGTTGGTACATGTGTATAGTAAATTTGTATTCAAATAAAACTAGTATTTGATATTATTTCTTTCAAACATTCTATGCTAGATAAAACAAAAACAAATGAATACAGTTACGTAGCAATGTTGCCTAGCTTATATTTTTTCATAAACATTCTCGCCAAAATTATTTTCTTGATCTTTGTTTAGATCAATTGTGGGAAATATTGTCCATTAACCAAATTTAGTGAGAACTAGAGCCACATTCTTATTGGTTTTTAATAATATTACGATGTATAAATAAATATTTTTGAAACGTAACATGCATCCAGATAATAAACAAATAATTTGTAAAATTTGACAACATTGAGGTTTACTGTAAGTTGGCTTCAGTTATATTCAAACATGCCAGCTGGGCTAATGTTTTTTATACGTCCAAGGTCAAAGTAAACCAAAGTTTCAAACAAAGGAACTTCGGAATTCATTATAATGTTAGAAACGGAATTGGTATCTAGTTGGAAAACTTACTTATGTTTAAGTTTTATACGTGAAGATTAAGTGAATGTAGTTTATGTAATGAAGTAAATTTTGACTGAAAATGTATAAATTTTTAAAATTTTGATTCTTATAGTAGGTATGTACAATTATTTTTCACATTTTCTACACCTTTAACTAAGTAATTTGATAAAAATACTCACGTATACAACACAATGTTTCATGTTGATGAATATGCTTTTAAGGTGTTGGCAAGTGTTTGAATATCTTTTTTAATAACAAGTATAAGCACTACACCAATACTGGAAGTAGTTTACAAATAATTTATTTTTAGGTAAAGCAGCGTGATTTCTCATTAACCAAAATGGCCTCTAATAAAAAAGAATTGTATGTACTCTAACATATTTACTAATTTCGCTATGGTAGCTTGATCTGAACTGGGCCTGGAAATTTGTAGTGTAACCTCTGTGAATGTCAAGTTACAAAAAAAGAATTATATTATTGAAGTAGCAACAAGAGAACAGCATCTACCCGGCTTTGAAGATTTTTGCAGTGATTCTATCATTTAGGAAATATTTTTGGAAATTTGATAAAACAATCCCCAACAACACATTTTTTTTTTAAATATTTACCTGTATATAATGATTGATATAATAGGAGCGTTTGAATGAATTCACATGGGGACCTTTAGTAGTTTTGGAGTACCTACCTTATGGAATTGCAAGATAAAGATCATTCAAATGAACTGTGGTATTTCTGCACAATAAATAAATGATAGAAAAGATCCTCGTATTGTTCTGACACATCTTACTTGTTTTATTCATATTTCTGAGGTAAGAAAATAAAATATTGAGTAATTTTTGATTGGTTTGATTTAAAGAGACTCCACCCCAATTGTGAAGAATAAGTAACTTGTAGTTTACAATGAATTGTTGAAAAATGTTGCCAGTGAGTTGATATTTGTCTAAATATTAATATTTTTCTAATAAATTTACTCTTAATCAAAATAATTAGTAGTTGCTCATCAATATTTGATATTAAATCATATATTTTGTTAAGTATTTTAGGTGACTTTCTTTGAAAATCTCAAACTAGTCTGAAAAAAAATAACCTTAGCAATGTCATGTTTCCATCAAATTATTGTCTTTACCAGTTTTTGAATAAGAACTTTCAAGTCACTTCCCATTTCATCACTTTGTACAAATTCAACACTATATCTGCCAATGAAACTGAATGAGTAATGAAGAATTTTCCTGAAAAGTCCTGTATGCATATGACTTGGTTAGTGTAAATTTAGCTTAGGGAATACATTGTAATGCAACTTAATGGTTTACTGCACTCCATGTCTAAGGTATTTTAGAGTTGTTGAATATTGAAGAAACATGTTTGTTTGAATTGGGTGAGGTAATGCCATTTCTACTGATACATACCCACACACTTTTGTTTTGTTTTTTTAGCTTCTCAACAACCAGTTGAAAGTATATTGTTATCAAGTCATTCTAATGGAAGCAAAAACGTTGAGAGAACGAAAAGGGAACAGTATTCTTTTCAAAACAAGTCCTAAACATCAAAATGTAGGCTTACAGCTGTCCTGTGGAAGGTATCTATTTTATATTAATTATATGTATAAAGAATTTTGAGGGGACCACATTTCTTAATGTTTTCGCACATTTGTTCTTAGCTTTTCAACTCTCTGTCATCCTTTACTGTTACGAGATATATAGAATAATTGTAGATAAGTATAATTTTGAATATGCCTCTTTTTGTTACTCCTTTTAATTTTGTTGGTACATGTCTTCTTTTTCACCCGATGTATTTTTTATAGATTATCTTCTAAAGCAGAAGATCAAAATTCATTATTTTCATTATTAAAATGGAGTTTATCACTCCACTCTATCATAATCCTTTTTTTTTTCATGTTTAAAACTCATCGGATTGATTCCTTATCATATATAGCTGTCATAACAAATCCTGATCTCATTTTTTACATTGCTGACTTGCTGTACTATTATGACAAAAACTTTTTGTAAATTACTGACATCCAACCCAATTTTACTTAGAAAATTGTTGAATTGTTAAACAAGATATTTTCTAAAGCGACTCATTTCTTCAATAATTCACTTTATTTTCTTCATTTTCCTGATTTTCATGTCTCTTCTTATTTTAACTCATGCAAGAAGTTATAACTTCATAACTTTCACAGTATGTATTATATCTTAAATATTCATATTATTACAAAAATTCATGCGTTTAAAAAAAAGTAAAGGTGGTAGGAAGCTTTTGTTTTTTATAAACATCGCTAGAGTGTAGATTTTCTAAAGATATATAATTTTTTTCGATATCTTTTTGCTAACCAGAGTTGTAATTGGACCATTTCGACGAAATTCCAAGTTGCATGATTTGCGAAATTTATCAGTGTAAAGGTGGAAACAATGTAACGGCTTTTTGTGATGGTTATTGAGCAGCTGTTCCTCTTTATTTATCGAGAACAGATATTAATACATATTTCCATAATGCAGGTACTACAGATGAATTTCTTCTAAATTTTAATGATTTATTTAATATACTTAAATCTCGTAATAGATTGGCAAAATAAATATTTTAAAAATCACTTAGCTCACGAACAAATTATTATTATTATATATTTGTAGTAATGTGAAGAGCCATGATGAGGAAAATGATGCTGAAAAGAAGTAAGAATGCTTATCGTTTGAAACGTATATGAGCATGATTTCTTTCTGGACTTGAATGGTACAATCATACATAATTTCGAATTGTATAAGTATGAAGAAGAATTGGAAAATGGAGTCGTAGATACCTTCAATAATGATCTCAAATCTGAATGGATATAATTATAGAATAAACGGTTGATTGGATTGCATTGTGACAAATTGTGAAGTGTCAAATAAGCATTAAGAAAACGAATGACAATATCTGGCTGGCGGGAGGCGCTAGTGTCTATAGAATTGAATTTAATTAGGCATCTGGCCAGCAGGGTGCGCTAGTGTCTATGGAACCGTGTTTAGTTTGGCGTCTGGCCGGCAGGGGCTCTACTGTCTATGGAATCGTATTTAATTTGGCGTTTGACCGGCAGGAGGCGCTTGTGTCTATGGAACCTTGTTTAGTTTGGCGTCTATGGAACCGTATTTAGTTTGGTGTCTAATTGGCGGGGGCGCTAGTGTGTATAGAAATTGAACACAAAGAGAATTTTTATTTAGTTTAACTTGCGGCCGCTAAGTACTTTCAGTTCGACTATTCCTCGCTAGATGGCGCTAGTTCGTGTTTTAGTTTATCGTTTGGACGGCAAAGGGCGGCAGTGTGTATAGAATCGTGTTTAGTTTGACGTCCGGCCGGCAGAGGGCGCTAGTGTCTATAGAATCGGGTCTAGTTTGGCGTCTGACCGACAGGAGGAGCTGGTGTGTATAGAAATCGAACACAAATAGTATTTTTATCAAGATCAACTTGCAGCCGCTAGGTACTTCCAGTTTGACTATTCCTCGCCAGATGGCGTAAGTTCGTGTTTGGTTAGTTTGGCGATCGGTCAATAGAAACGTGTTTAATTTGACGTTTGGCTAGCGGGAGGCGCTAGTGTCTATGGAATCTTGTTTAGTTTGGCGTTTGGCCGGCAGAGGTCACTGGTGTCTACAGAATCGTATTTAATTTGGCGTTTTGCTAGCGAGAGGCGCTTTTGTTTATGGAACCGTGCTTAATTTGGAGTCTAGCCGGTAGGGGGCGCTAGTAACTATAGAATCGTATTTTAGTTTGGCGATTTGTTGAAATAGATTTATATGTCTATAGAATCGTGTTTAATTTGACTTTTGACTAGTGGGAGGCACTAGTGTCTATGGAATCTTGTTTAGTTTGGCGTCTGGCCGGCAGAGGTAACTGATGTCTACAGAATCGTATTTAATTTTGCGTTTTGCTAGCGAGAGGCGCTTTTGTTTATGGAACTGTGCTTAATTTGGCGTCTGGCCGGTAGGGGGCGCTAGTAACTATAGAATCGTATTTTAGTTTGGCGATTTGTTGAAATAGATTTATATGTCGTGTTTAATTTGAATTTTGGCTAGCAGGAGGCGCCAGTGTTTATGGGAATTTGTTTAGTTTGGCGTTTGGCTCGCTGGGGGCGCTACTGTCTATGGAATCGTGTTTAGTTTGGCGTTTGACCGGCAGTAGGCGCTAGTGTCCATAGAATAGTGTTTTAGCTTGGCGATTGGTCGACAGAGATAGATAGTGTCTATAAAATCGTGTTTAATTTGGCGTTTGGATAGCGGGAGGCGCTAGTGTGTATAGAAATTAAACACAAATAGAATTTTTATTTAGTTCAACTTGCGGCCGCTAAGTTTTGTTAAGACTGGTATAAGGGTCCTATTTACCCTTTCCACTTCTCCATTACCTCGTGGGACTTCACAAGTTGTTAACACATGTTTAATATTTTCTTCTCGACAATATTATTCGAATTTTTCAGAACGGAACGCGGATCCTCTGTCAGATATTATCCTTGACGGGCTTCCAAATATTTTATGCTAAGACAACATATCACTTCTTTCGTCGTGGTTGATTTTGTTGATTTTAGGATGAAACGTTCCTTCTTTCTCTCCTACAGGACGAGGTGATATATTTTACGCTATTTTTCAAGACAACATGTCACTTCTTTCGTCGTGGTTTATTTTGTTGGGTAAAGCCACACAAATTTGGAAAAGTCAGTGAATATGTAACTAAATCAAAAGTTTTGTTGAAAATTGTCAAGTTATTTTGGTTTTCTAGAAAATCCCAGTGTGACAGATTTTGTTGTAATATTCGTTTCTTCTATAGTATAAATAAAAGAAATTTATACAGGTTCTTCTATACTTTTATTATATTAGAAGTAAAACTACACAAAATGACTTGAATGTGAAAGTAACCATTTTTTTTTATCTTTTCTTGACATAATAATCATCCTTGCCAACTTAATTGCTGGGTTACGTTCAGTAATTTTTTACAACACTACCCCTTAAACCAGCAATTAATTTAGACCAATATTTTTAGTACAAAAAATATGCTTGGGATTATGCAGCCCTTTTGTTAAAAGATCTGCTACCAAGTCTTTAATTTTAAATTGTTTTGACAATTCCTGATTGAGGTTGGTTTTAAAAACTGAGGAATTTGAACAAATTAAAAAATCATCAACATAAAAGGCCACTAGAATTATAAATTTGTCCTTGTTTTGGAAAAATATACATGGTTCAAAACTTGATTGCTGAAAACCTAAGTCTTTTAAGACATTTTTTACTTTAATATTCCAAATTCTGGAGGATTGTTTTAATCCATATATAGCCTTTTTTAATAAACATACTTTATTTTCATTATTTTTTAGAATAAACCCCTCAGGTTGCACCATGTAAATTTCTTCATCCAAGTTTCCGTTTAAAAATGCAGTTTCTACGTCTAAGTGGTCAATATCTAAACTTAATTCTACAGATAAAGCAAACAATATTCTTATTGTAGAGTATCTAACTACAGGTGAAAAAGTTTCAAAATAATCTATACCAAAGGTTTGTGTGAAACCCTTTGCAACTAGCCGTGCATTATATCGTATTTCATTATTTGAATTCCTTTTTAAACAAAACACCCACTTATTTTGCACAACATTTTTGTTTGATGGACGGTCTACTAAAATCCATGCCTCATTTTTCATTAATGATTCGTACTCTCGTTCCATTGCTTTTTCCCATTTTCTTCGGTCACTTCTTGACATCGCTTCATCTACGGTCTTTGGATCTTGCTTTTCATTATAAGTTTTCTTATTCATCACATTGTATGAAATGTAACCTTTATAATTTCTTTTCTTTGACACCCTTCCTGATCTGGTTACAATTTCTTGATCATTAATTTCCTCAAAGTTTTCACCTCCAGTTTCTTCTGGAATTTCATTTTCTTCTTCATTGATATTATTATTTGATCCTCCACCTTCTTCATTTATGTCACAATCATCCACTCCAGGTTTAGTTTTTGTTTGTAGGTCAACAGTAATTGCTTAATCAGGATCTGAGTTGCTAGTTTCAGCCTTACAATTATTTATATTTTTGAAAGGTTGATTCAGAAATTCATTAAATTTTACATTACGACTTATAATAATTTTATCTGTATCTGTATCTAGAATTCTATAAGCTTTACTATTTTCACTGTATCCCACTATAATACCTATTTTTGCTCTTTTCTCTAGTTTAGATCTTCTTTCTTTTGGAATGTAAACAAAAGCCTGAGAACCAAATGTAATGAAATATGATAAATCAGGTTTCTTTCCGACCCATAACTCATAAGGTGTCTTTTCTTTACTTTTAGTATGTAGTCTATTAGAAATGTAGTTAGCAGTTGTTACTGCTTCCCCCCAATATTTATGGGGTAAATTAGCATCTAATAACATACACCTTGCCGATTCCATCAATGTTCTATTTTTCCTCTCCGACACACCATTTTGCTCTGGACAATATGGTGCAGTCGACTGAAAGCTTATACCAAAACTTTTGAGTAGCTTCTGCACAGCTACCCCTGTATATTCCCATCCATTATCACTTCTAAATGTTTTTGGATAGACCCCAAAAATATTTTTGACTTCTAGAATGAATTCCTTTAGTTTAATATATACTTCATCTTTAGATTCTAACAAATAAAGTGTGGTATATCTTGAAAAATCATCGGTTAAAGTCAAAAAATATTTCTTTTTATCTGATTTTTTAGGAAAAGATTTCCTCATTAATTTACACATTGTTTTTTCTGACCACAATCATTTATTTTTATGCCAATAGCTAAATCTTTACTTACTATCATTTTTATATCATCCGGGCTTCTGTGACCTAAACGTCTGTGCCATGTATGTATATAATTATTCATTTCCTCACACGTTTTTACAATATTTACTTTTTCTGAAAACTTGTTTAATTTATATAAACCATTACAGTATTTTCCTGTGGCTATAATAGAATTATTAATTTCTATATAATTACAATCATCAAACTTTATGTTATAACCAGCTTTTGTAATTTTAGACACCGAAAACAGATTATTGCTTAGCTCAGGTACAAATAAAACATCTTTAAATTTTAAACTTATGCATTTACCTGAAATTTCTGTTTTTACTAAAATATCACCTTTACCTTTGACTTGCATTTCCTGTCCATTTGCAACTATAATTTTATTTAACTTTGAATAGTCCAATTTAATAAATAATTCTGGATTATTTGACCTGTGACTTGTAGCCCCTGAATCAATATACCATTCTAGATTATTTTTACTGTTACCGGAAACATTGAAACAAAAAACTGAGTCAGACAACTCATCACCTTCAACAGTTACTTTGGCATGTTGCTTTCCCTTATTTCTGTCTTTCTTCATGAAAAAACAATCTTTTTTGTAGTGACCTTTTCTATGACAATAATAACATTCTATTTTTTCTTTCATCTTCTTCGAAAACTTTTTATTTGTGTTTAATGCCGTCTCTGTTGAACTGGTATCTTCTTTTCTTTTATACTCATCCATTAGTTTTCCCTTTACATATTCAAGAGTCAATTCATCATCTGGCCCAGCATCTAATGCTGTTACTAATGTGGAATAACTTTCTGGCAATCCATCTAACAATAATGCAGCTACATGGAAATCCTTAATAGTCTCACCAACTCCTCGTCGTCTTTCAACTAATTCTAGTATTTCTTTAATGTATTCATGCATTGGTTTATTTTCAAGTCTAGACTGATACAGCTTCCTCAATAAATACAACTTGTTACTTAAATTATTTCTTTCATGTACCTTTTGCAGTTCATTCCACATTTCTTTCGCATTCTTGCATTTATAAATGTGTGCTATCTGATTGTCTTCGATACTTAATGAAATTGTAGATTGTGCTTTTTCATCTTTACATTCTTATTGGTTTTTAATAATATTACGATGTATAAATAAATATTTTTGAAACGTAACATGCATCCAGATAATAAACAAATAAATTGTAAAATTTGACAACATTGAGGTTTACTGTAAGTTGGCTTCAGTTATATTGCAACATGCCAGCTGGGTTAATCTTTTTTATTCGTCCGTCCAAGGTCAAAGTAAACCAAAGTTTCAAACAAAGGAACTTCGGAATTCATTATAATGTTAGAAACGGAATTGGTATCTAGTTGGAAAACTTACTTATGTTTAAGTTTTATACGTGAAGATTAAGTGAATGTAGTTTATGTAATGAAGTAAATTTTGACTGAAAATGTATAAATTTTTAAAATTTTGATTCTTATAGTAGGTATGTACAATTATTTTTCACATTTTCTACACCTTTAACTAAGTAATTTGATAAAAATACTCACGTATACAACACAATGTTTCATGTTGATGAATATGCTTTTAAGGTGTTGGCAAGTGTTTGAATATCTTTTTTAATAACAAGTATAAGCACTACACCAATACTGGAAGTAGTTTACAAATAATTTATTTTTAGGTAAAGGAGCGTGATTTCTCATTTACCAAAATGGCCTCTAATAAAAAAGAATTGTATGTACTCTAACATATTTACTAATTTCGCTATGGTAGCTTGATCTGAACTGGGCCTGGAAATTTGTAGTGTAACGTCTGTGAATGTCAAGTTACAAAAAAAGAATTAGATTATTGAAGTAGCAACAAGAGAACCGCATCATTTATTAATAATTTATAATAATAAACATCTCAATGCAAAACTTATTTTTATTAGGCTAGTTTAGAATTTTTAAAAGAAGTCCCTAAGAAGGCAAAACCGAACCATAAGTACATTGCTGATTATTTGAAATATGGTTTTTGTGGTTACTGGCACAGATGACAACCTGCTACTTCAGTGTGTTTTATGTTTCGAAGTATTTGCTGATGAGAGTATGAAACCTTCAAAACTGTAAAGACTTTTCACAAAAAAAACATATGTATTTCTTTCAGTACAAAGAAAAAGAATTCTTAAAGTCAAACTCAATAACGAAAACATCAATTTCTGGTGAGAAAAATAGACAAGCTACATTTGCATCTTATCGCCTATTCATATTGATAGCTAAAAAAGGAACAGAACACTCTGTAGGTTAGAATCTGAAGTTTCATTCACTGAGAAGGAAGCAAAAAAAAATCGGTCAAATTCACTATTACAGTTTAAATAAAACAAACTTTTCACTTCAACTTGATGAAAGTACTGAAGTTGCTGGCCAGGCTAATCTATTAGCCTTTGTTTTTTGTTTTCACATTACTTTCATCTTGTTTTTGACTTAAATTGACTAATAATTATAATAAATAAGCATATCCTCATTAAAAACCTATATGTTTGTCTCGAAGATTTGTTGGTACATGTCTATAGTAAATTTGTATTCAAATAAAACTAGTATTTGATATTATTTCTTTCAAACATTCTATGCTAGATAAAACAAAAACATAAATGAATACAGTTACATAGCAATGTTGCCTAGCTTATATTTTTTCATAAACATTCTCGCCAAAATTATTTTCTTGATCTTTGTTTAGATCAATTGTGGGAAATATTGTCCATTAACCAAATTTAGTGAGAACTAGAGCCAATTCTTATTGGTTTTTAATAATATTACGATGTATAAATAAATATTTTTGAAACGTAACATGCATCCAGATAATAAACAAATAATTTGTAAAATTTGACAACATTGATGTTTACTGTAAGTTGGCTTCAGTTATATTCAAACATACCAGCTGGGTTAATGTTTTTTATACGTCCAAGGTCAAAGTAAACCAAAGTTTCAAACAAAGGAACTTCGGAATTCATTATAATGTTAGAAACGGAATTGGTATCTAGTTGGAAAACTTACTTATGTTTAAGTTTTATACATGATAAAGTGAATGTAGTTTATGTAATGAAGTAAATTTTGACTGAAAATGTATAAATTTTTAAAATTTTGATTCTTATAGTAGGTATGTACAATTATTTTTCACATTTTCTACACCTTTAACTAAGTAATTTGATAAAAATACTCACGTATACAACACAATGTTTCATGTTGATGAATATGCTTTTAAGGTGTTGGCAAGTGTTTGAATATCTTTTTTAATAACAAGTATAAGCACTACACCAATACTGGAAGTAGTTTACAAATAATTTATTTTTAGGTAAAGCAGCGTGATTTCTCATTTACCAAAATGGCCTCTAATAAAAAAGAATTGTATGTACTCTAACATATTTACTAATTTCGCTATGGTAGCTTGATCTGAACTGGGCCTGGAAATTTGTAGTGTAACGTCTGTGAATGTCAAGTTACAAAAAAAGAATTAGATTATTGAAGTAGCAACAAGAGAACAGCATCTACCCGGCTTTGAAGATTTTTGCAGTGATTCTATCATTTAGGAAATATTTTTGGAAATTTGATAAAACAATCCCCAACAACACATTTTTTTTTTAAATATTTACCTGTATATAATGATTGATATAATAGGAGCGTTTGGATGAATTCACATGGGGACCTTTAGTAGTTTTGGAGTACCTACCTTATGGAATTGCAAGATAAAGATCATTCAAATGAACTGTGGTATTTCTGCACAATAAATAAATGATAGAAAAGATCCTCGTATTGTTCTAACACATCTTACTTGTTTTATTCATATTTCTGAGGTAGAAAATAAAATATTGAGTAATTTTTGATTGGTTTGATTTAAAGAGACTCCACCCCAATTGTGAAGAATGAGTTACTTGTAGTTTACAATGAATTGATAAAAAATGTTGCCAGTGTGTTGATATTTGTCTAAATATCAATATTTTTCTAATAAATTTACTCATAATCAAAATAATTAGTAGTTGCTCATCAATATTTGATATTAAATTATATATTTTGTTAAGTATTTTAGGTGACTTCCTTTGAAAATCTCAAACTAGTCTGAAAAAAATAAATTTAGCAATGTCATGTTTCCATCATTATTTCAAATTATTGTCTTACCAGTTATTAAATAAGAACTTTCAAGTCACTTACCATTTCATCACTTTGTACAAATTCAACACTATATCTGCCAATGAAACTGAATAGTAATGAAGAATTTTCCTGAAAAGTCCTGTATGCATATGACTTGGTTGAGTGTAAATTTAGCTTAGCGAATACATTGTAATGCAACTTAATGGTTTATTGCACTCCATGTCAAAGGTATTTTAGAGTTGTTGATTATTGAAGAAACATGTTTGTTTGAATTGGGTGAGGTAATGACATTTCTACTGATACATACCCACACACTTTTGTTTTATTTTTTTAGCTTCTCAACAACCAGTTGAAAGTATATTGTTATCAAGTAATTCTAATGGAAGCAAAAACGTTGAGAGAACGAAAAGGGAACAGTATTCTTTTCAAAACAAGTCCTAAACATCAAAATGTAGGCTTACAACTATCCTATGGAAGGTATCTATTTTTTATGTATGTATTTTTTATAGATTATCTTCTAAAGCAGAAGATCAAAATTCATCATTTTCATTATTAAAATGGAGTTTATCACTCCACTCTATCATAATCCTTTTTTTTTCATGTTTAAAACTCATCGGATTGATTCCTTATCATATATAGCTGTCATAACAAATCCTGATCTCATTTTTTACATTGCTGACTTGCTGTACTATTATGACAAAAACTTTTTGTAAATTACTGACATCCAACCCAATTTTACTTAGAAAATTTTTAAATTGTTAAACAAGATATTTTCTAAAATGACTCATTTCTTCAATAATTCACTTTTTTTTCTTCAATGTTTCTGATTTTCATGTCTCTTCTTATTTTAACTTATGCAAGAAGTTATAACTTCATAACTTTCACAGTATGTATTATATCTTAAATATTCATATTATTACAACAATTCATGCGTTTAAAAAAAAGTAAAGGTGGTATGCAGCTTTTGTTTTTTTATAAACATCGCTAGAGTGTAGATTTTCTAATGATATATAATTTTTTTCGATATCTTTTTGCTAACCAGAGTTGTAATTGGACCATTTCGACGAAATTCCAAGTTGCATGATTTGCGAAATTTATCAGTGTAAAGGTGGAAACAATGTAACGGCTTTTTGTGATGGTTATTGAGCAGCTGTTCCTCTTTATTTATCGAGAACAGATGTTAATACATATTTCCATAATGCAGGTACTACAGATGAATTTCTTCTAAATTTTAATGATTTATTTAATATACTTAAATCTCGTAATAGATTGGCAAAATAAATATTTTAAAAATCACTTAGCTCACGAACAAATTATTATTATTATATATTTGTAGTAATGTGAAGAGCCATGATGAGGAAAATGATGCTGAAAAGAAGTAAGAATGCTTATCGTTTGAAACGTATATGAGCATGATTTCTTTCTGGACTTGAATGGTACAATCATACATAATTTCGAATTGTATAAGTATGAAGAAGAATTGGAAAATGGAGTCGTAGATACCATCAATAATGATCTCAAATCTGAGTGGATATAATTATAGAATAAACGGTTGATTGGATTGCATAGTGACAAATTGTGAAGTGTCAAATAAGCATTAAGAAAACGAATGACAATATCTGGCTGGCGGGAGGCGCTAGTGTCTATAGAATTGAATTTAATTAGGCATCTGGCCAGCAGGGTGCGCTAGTGTCTATGGAACCGTGTTTAGTTTGGCGTCTGGCCGGCAGGGGCTCTACTGTCTATGGAATCGTATTTAATTTGGCGTTTGACCGGCAGGAGGCGCTTGTGTCTATGGAACCTTGTTTAGTTTGGCGTCTATGGAACCGTATTTAGTTTGGTGTCTAATTGGCGGGGGCGCTAGTGTGTATAGAAATTGAACACAAAGAGAATTTTTATTTAGTTTAACTTGCGGCCGCTAAGTTTTGTTAAGACTCGTATAAGGGTCCTATTTGCCTTTTCCACTTCTCCATTACCTCGTGGGACTTCACAAATTGTTAACACATGTTTAATATTTTCTTCTCGACAATATGATTCGAATTTTTCAGAACGGAACGCGGATCCTCTGTCCGATATTATCCTTGACGGGCTTCCAAATATTTTATGCTAAGACAACATATCACTTCTTTCGTCGTGGTTGATTTTAGGATGAAACATCCCTTCTTTCTTTCCTACAGGACGAGGTGATATATTTTACGCTATTTTTCAAGACAACATGTCACTTCTTTCGTCGTGGTTTATTTTGTTGGGTAAAGCCACACAAATTTGGAAAAGTCATCAACTACCACAAAAATGTACATTTTTTTGTTGATTTCATTGGTCCTAATTGGTCGACGTGATACCTCTCTAGCGGATCTTTTTTATTCTATAATTTACAAGGTATACAGTTATTTTTAATCGTTTCTATTTTGTATTTTAGTCTTGGTATGTAAAATTCCTTGTTTACTAATTCTTCTGTTTGTTTCTTTCAAAAATTTCCTGTCTCGTGGACTTTTATTATTATTTTTTGTTCTTTGTTGTTCATGTTGTTTGGAATGACAAGTAATTTTAATCCATTATCGTATTTATACAATATATCATGCTCCAAATAAAAATCTTCATAGTCTTCTGTAGTCAGTATCCTTTTTATTACCATTTGTGTACCTCGGTTCGGCCATCCTTTTTTCTCACTAGTCCAATAGGACTAGCGAAATCCGAAAAACTCGGTTTGATTATTACATCTTTTAACCATTCCTCTATCTGTCTATCTACTTCTTCTTTTTCGAATGCCGATAGTCTTCTTGGTCGCTAATAAATCGGTTCTTCGCTTTTCAGTACAATTTTCACCTCAATATTCGTTGTCTTCGCTTTGAGTGGTTTGTAGTTTTCTATTAATTTCTTCACTTCCTGCCTATTGAACCACGGAAAAGCATGTAGCGCCTAACGAGTTCTCCACGGTTCGCATTCTTTAGAAAAACAAATGTAAAACTTTTATAACTTTGAGTTTTGCATACTTAATGTTGTGACCAATTCTACCTACACAACTTAACGTTGTCATGATTGATTCTACGCAAAATATATAAAATTTGAAAAAAAATAGAAGAAAATAACTCTTTGTCTTTCGTTTATTAAAACTTAATCCTGTACTTTTCTACTCAGAAAACAAATATGCTATATAAAAAAATATCTCGTTTTTACAGCAAAGGAAAAACCAAATTATCCTCAAAAATGTCCGTTACAATCAATACAATATAAACTTATTATTCACCTTAGCTACAGAAAATATTTTGTAATTCAGATAAACTAATTGAATTTCGATAATTCTAGTTTGTACAAATGTATTCTGCCCTTTTTTTATACAAGTATTGTTAGAATGTATCTAAAAAAAATTTGCAGCCTTCCGCCACTGATCACTAGTTCGTGGACTTCGAAAAATACTTCTCACATCAGGCTTCCTCCAGATTTAAACTGGCAATTTCACTTATTTCCGATTCCAGTAACCTCGAGTAGATCAGCTCGGAATATGAACAGTGTAGTCTTCTTCAAATTAGCAGATTTCTCGTAACACTTTATTTTACAATGTTCTGCTGTAGCGT